>NC_064921.1:493453110-493618323 GCF_023897955.1 Schistocerca gregaria
ATTCTGATGAAGTTACGCGTAGTGTATCTTCTTTGCCTCTCGTATTTTCTCCGTGCGGGTGCTAGTTGCAAGGACACGACTAGCTCACTCGTGAAACACGTGCCACGACGACTAGACATTACGGCAATATGGGACACTGTCATTACTGGAGGGACAATATATTGGCTAAATCGTTGTACGTCAAATATTAGACGTCAGTAAGTAGTAGCGTGAGCGAGAACATACCGCAACACCAAAAAATAATTAATGGAGAACAATGGAATTTCGAGAATACATTTGCTCAGGTAAAATATTTCAGTGCTTAACATTGCAATATCACACCTTAATGTAAGGGCGAGATAACGATTGCAGATACGAAATTCGAAATTCTGTTGCTCTAATAACCAGTGCGCCGGCCAGGGTGGCCGAGCGGTTCTAGGCGCTACAGTCTGGAACCATGCGACCGCTACGGTCGCAGGGTCGAATCCTGCCTCGGGCATGGATGTGTGTGATGTAGTTTTAAGTTCTAGGGGACTGTGTCCTAAGATGTTAAGTCTCATAGTGCTCAGCACCATTTTTAACAACCAGTACAACCGCTATAATGTTGAATACAAGCATGCGAACGTGTATGCATTGTGTTGTATAGTCATTTTGTGGGATGGAGTTCGATGCCTGTTGCAGTTGGCCGGTCAGTATAGGGACGGTTAATGCTGTTTGTGGATGGCGCTACAGTTGTCATCCGGCGATGTCCCATACGTGCTCGATTGGAGACAGATCTGGTGATACAGCAGGCTAGGGTAACATGTCGACATTCTGTAGGGCACTTTGGGTTACAAGAGCGGTATGTGGGCGAGCGTTATCTTGTTGGAAAACGCTCCCTGGAATGTTGTTCGTGACAGGCAGTGCAACAGATCGAGTCACCAGATTGACGTACAAATTTATAGTCAGGGTGCGTGGGATAACTATGAGTATGCTCCTGCTATCATACGAAATTTCAACCCATATCATAACTCCACGGGTAGCTCCTGTGTGTCCAGCACGCAGACAAGTTGGCTGCAGGGTCTCAAGGGGCCTCCTAACCAACACAAGGCCATTGCTGGTACCGAGGCCGAACCAGATTTCATCAGAGAACACTACAGACCTCCATCCTGGCCTGCGATGAGCTCTTGCTTGACACCACTGAAGTCTCAAATATCCGTTGTTTGGAGTCAGTGGAAGGCACGCTACAGGGCGTCCGGATCGAAGCTGCCTTTGAAGTGGCAGTGTTGTGGCAGTGTTGTGGCAGTGTTGTGGCAACCGCTGCTCAAATTGCTGCTGCAGATGCAGTACGATGCACCAGAGGCATACGCTGAACATGTAGGCTATCCCTCTCAGTAGTGCCACGTGGCCGCTCGGAACCCGGTATTCTTGCGACCTTAGGCTCTCGTAATCACAGCTGCCAGCAAATATGTACAGTGACTACATTTCCTGCCAACTCTTTCTGTAATATCGCAGAAGCAACATTCAGTTTCTCGTAGCTCCATTACAAGACATCGTTCAAACTGAGTGGGGTGTTGAGAATGACGTCGTTGGCGCCTTAAGGGCATTCTTGACTAACATCAATTCACGACGTCCAATGTTAAAGGTAACTAAAGCTCACGACCATTACAACGTGTACTTAAATCACTCCTGAATTGCATAATCCTTCTGGTGCTATTAGCGCCACACTTCTGAGGATGGCGCAAAATTTTAACAGACATCTTTCAGATGTGGAAACATGTCTAAGAGTTTTAGTTTGTGTCGCCCAAGTCCATTTCTGCGTTGCTATTTTTTCCGCTGATGCCAGTGTAGGAAGGTACTAACGATTCACTCGTTACATGTAATACTTACTGGGCCATTCCATGGTCCGTCGTGGGACAAACTGTAGTATTGAAACAGGTCTTTTCTTTTATGAAATGCGCCAGTTGTATCTTCAAAGTTTTATTTTTGACACAGTCGTTTCTATGACACAATCATAACCGGTTTCGGGTCCCAGTGGCCATCTTTAGAGTCTATGGGCGGCATTTCATGAACAAAAGTTGATAGGTTGTCAGTGTGTGAATATTCGCCCACCAGATGCTGTCCATAGCATTTGAAGATGAGAACTGCGGACCGCAACCGGGTATGATTGTCATAAAAAGAGACTGTATCAAAAATAAAGTTCTTAAGATTAAGCTTATCCGTTACGGATGTTTCAGAACCCGTGACTTTATTCAGTGTAAATACACATAACTGTAACCAGCTACTTTTTTGAAATATTTATTCAGTCCATGAACAGGTTTTGCATCAGATGATTTTCCAGAAATTACATTGCTATTTCAAGCATAATGTTGGGTGCTGGCTCTTTGACAAGAAGGTGGAACATGGATTAATGCATCGCAATGAGTATTATTTATCTGTCGATTTGGGTACAGAATTTAGTTTTGTATTTACTGCGACAGCATGGCCGGCTTTTGTTGTTAGTTTCATCTGCCTTTTACCATCACAGTGTGAGCAGACATATGGATTCTAACATAAAAAGCCGCCCATACTGTCGCAGTAAGTACAAAACTAAGTTCTGGATCCAAATCGACAGATAAATAATACTCATGGTGATGCGTAAATACATGTTCTATCTTCTTGTCACAGAGCCAGCACCCAGCATCATGCTTGAAATAGCTATGTAACTTCTGGAAAACCATCTGAAGGTGAGGCTGAAAAGGTTCGAAAACCGGTTCATGTAATGAGTAGATAACTATTTCAAAACAGTAAATGGTAGCGGTTTTATGTATTTACATTAAGCAAAGTTAATAATAAGTCAAATACCAGTCTGTTTAAACGGAATGAAGTTTTTCCAAAAATTTGTGTATGTGACGCGTGAACGACCGTATCATCGCTCGTGCAGTAGTGTGCTACGCAGTGTGGATGTCAGTGGAAATGAGGTGAATATAATGGACAGCAGGATGCCAGTTGCAGTCACTTAGTGTATTCCTTTCAAACAGTGCCAAAAGGGCTGCCAAGTTAGTTCTTATCCAACGGAAGGATAGCCATCGGCAGTATCATATGACGTAGTTTGGGGACCTCTTCTCTCCTCCATCCCCTGCATGGCAAACGCTGCAGGTTAAACTTTACCCCACCACTAAGATTAAACTTTACCCCACCACTAAGATCAAACTTTACCCCACCACTAAGACTAGAAACGCTACACTAGCGTGCGTTGAACATCTACATTGCGGATGTATTGCTAGAGCGTAGTATGCTAGCAAAAAAATCTGTAAAGTCGTGGTCCAGAAAATTCCGCTGCAACATGGTCAGCGACCTATTAGGATCGGTGCTATCTGTGGTGGAGTTCGTCTCGTGAAAATGTCAGCAATACTACATCTACATCTACATCTACATGACTACTCTGCAATTCACATTTAAGTGCTTGGCAGAGGGTTCATCGAACCACAATCATACTATCTCTCTACTATTCCACTCCCGAACAGCGAGCGGGAAAAACGAACACCTAAACCTTTCTGTTCGAGCTCTGATTTCTCTTATTTTATTTTGATGATCATTCCTACCTATGTAGGTTGGGCTCAACAAAATATTTTCGCATTCTGAAGAGAAAGTTGGTGACTGAAATTTCGTAAAAAGCTCTCGCCGCGACGAAAAACGTCTATGCTGTAATGACTTCCATCCCAACTCGTGTATCATATCTGCCACACTCTCTCCTCTATAACGCGATAATACAAAACGAGCTGCCCTTCTTTGCACCCTCTCTCGATGTCCTCCGTCAATCCCACCTGGTAAGGATCCCACACCGCGCAGCAATATTCTAACAGAGGACGAACGAGTGTAGTGTAAGCTGTCTCTTTAGTGGACTTGTTGCATCTTCTAAGTGTCCTGCCAATGAAACGCAACCTTTGGCTCGCCTTCCCGACAATATTATCTATGTGGTCCTTCCAACTGAAGTTGTTCGTAATTTTAACACCCAGGTACTTAGTTGAATTGACAGCCTTGAGAATTGTACTATTTATCGAGTAATCGTATTCCAACGGAGTTCTTTTGGAACTCATGTGGATCATCTCACACTTTTCGTTATTTAGCGTCAACTGCCACCTGACACACCATACAGCAATCTTTTCTAAATCGCTTTGCAGCTGATACTGGTCTTCGGATGACCTTACTAGACGGTAAATTACAGCATCATCTGCGAACAGTCTAAGAGATCTGCTCAGATTGTCACCCAGGTCATTTATATAGATCAGGAACAGTAGAGGTCCCAGGACGCTTCCCTGGGGAACACCTGATATCACTTCAGTTTTACTCGATGATTTGCCGTCTATTACTACGAACTGCGACCTTCCTGACAGGAAATCACGAATCCAGTCGCACAACTGAGACGATACCCCATAGCTCCGCAGCTTGATTAGAAGTCGCTTGTGAGGAACGGTGTCAAAAGCTTTCCGGAAATCTAGAAATACGGAATCAACTTGAGATCCCCTGTCGATAGCGGCCATTACTTCGTGCGAATAAAGAGCTAGCTGCGTTGCACAAGAGCGATGTTTTCTGAAGCCATGCTGATTACGTGTCAATAGATCGTTGTCTTCGAGGTGATTCATAATGTTTGAATACAGTATATGCTCCAAAACCCTACTGCAAACCGACGTCAATGATATAGGTCTGTAGTCAAATGGATTACTCCTACTACCCTTCTTGAACACTGGTGCGACCTGCGCAATTTTCCAATCTGTAGGTACAGATCTATCGGTGAGCGAGCGGTTGTATATGAGTGCTAAGTAGGGAGCTATAGTATCAGCGTAATCTGAAAGGAACCTAATCGGTATACAATCTGGACCTGAAGACTTGCCCGTATCAAGCGATTTGAGTTGCTTCGCAACCCCTAAGGTATCTACTTCTAAGAAACTCATGCTAGCAGATGTTCGTGTTTCAAATTCTGGAATATTCCATTCGTCTTCCCTGGTGAAGGAATTTCGGAAAACTGCGTTCAATAACTCCGCTTTAGCGGCACAGTCGTCGATAACAGTACCATCGGCACTGCGCAGCGAAGGTATTGACTGCGTCTTGCCGCTTGTGTACTTTACATACGACCAGAATTTCTTCGGATTTTCTACCAAATTTCGAGACAATGTTTCGTTGTGGAACCTATTAAAGGCATCTCGCATCGAAGTACGTGCCAAATTTCGCGCGTCTGTAAATTTTAGCCCATCTTCAGGATTTTGCGTTCTTCTGAACTTCGCATGCTTTTTCCGTTGCCTCTGCAACAGCGTTCGGACCTTTTTTGTGTACCACGGGGGATCCGTTCTATCTCTTACCAATTTATGAGGTATGAATATCTCAATTGCTGTTGCTACTATATCTTTGAATTTGAGCCACATCTCGTCTACATTCGCATAGTCAGTTTGGAAGGAATGGAAATTGTCTTTTAGGAAGGCTTCTAGTGGCACTTTATCCGCTTTTTTAAATAAAATTATTTTGCGTTTGTTTCTGATGGATTTGGAAGAAATGGTATTGAGCCTAGCTACAATGACCTTGTGATCACTAATCCCTGTATCAGTCATGATGCTCTCTATCAGCTCTGGATTGTTTGTGGCTAAGAGGTCAAGTGTGTTTTCGCAACCATTTACAATTCGCGTGGGTTCGTGGACTAACTGCTCTAAATAATTTTCGGAGAATGCATTTAGGACAATCTCGGAAGACGTTTTCTGCCTACCACCGGTTTTGAACAAGTATTTTTGCCAACATACCGAGGGTAGGTTGAAGTCCCCACCCACTATAACTGTATGAGCGGGGTATTTATTTGTTACGAGACTCAAACTTTCTCTGAACTGTTCCGCAACTGTATCATCGGAGTCTGGGGGTCGGTAGAAGGAGCCAATTATTAACTTAATTCGGCTGTTAAGTATAACCTCCACCCACACCAATTCGCACGGAGTATCTATTTCGACTTCACTACAAGATAAACCACTACTGACAGACACCAACACTCCACCACCAATTCTGCCTAATCTATCTTTCCTGAACACCGTCTGAGACTTCGTAAAAATTTCTGCAGAACTTACTTCAGGCTTTAGCCAGCTTTCTGTACCTATAACGATATCAGCTTCTGTGCTTTCTATTAGCGCTTGAAGCTCAGGGACTTTTCCAGCGCAACTACAACAGTTTACAACTATAATTCCGACTGTTCCTTGATCCAAGCACGTCCTGTAATTGCCAAGCACCCTTTGACATTGCGGCCCATCCCGCACTTTCCCGAGGCCTTCTAACCTAAAAAACCGCCCAGTCCATGCCACACAGCCTCCGCTACCCGTGTAGCCGCCAGCTGAGTGTAGTGAACTCCTGACCTATTCAGCGGAACCCGAAACCCCACCACCCTATGGCGCAAGTCAAGGAATCTGCAGCCAATACGGTCGCAAAACCGTCTGAGCCTCTGATTCAGACCCTCCACCCGGCTCTGCACCAAAGGTCCGCAGTCGGTTCTGTCAACTAGGCATATGTTGCAGCCGATAAGAAGGTAAGTTCAACTCCTAAGAGGTTACTGACCCAACATAGTCCCCGTCCCCCCGTCGCCGTAAGCAGTGGTTCTTTGGTTCTTCTACAACAGAGAAGTAACATTCGGCGAGAAACCGAAGTTGTATGGTCTTTGCCTCATCGGTGACGAATTGTGATTAAACAAACACGTCGTTTGGAGATATTCGTCGTGTGTACTAGTGTAATGCTTCTGCTATCCATTATTCGCTCTTCCAAAATAATGATACAACAAATACTGTTAGGTGTTGCACTGTGTTTGATGAAGCGCTTTGTAGAATTGCAAAACGGGACGCTGGTTGGTTAAGAGACAACAGTCCTAAGGGTATTACGGTATCGTATGAAATGGCACTTGGTCCAGGCACTTTGAAAACATCATAGCTGATATCCTTCCTCAGTATTATACGAGTTAGAGCTTTTCTTGGGTGATGCAATGAACGGTGTGTAACTACTAGGTATGTTGACATGGTAACTTATTCCTGGGTGATGTGGTTGTTAAGACACTCGGAGCAGGTTTAGGAGGATGGAGGTTCATGCTTTGTCCCTCCATCCTGATAAAGGTTTTCATGGGTTTTCCTAACGCCAGGAAAGTTGTTCCAACAAGACCGACCACTAAATCTTCCAGCCTCGTTAAAACCTGTCTTACTTTTAGATTTCTGTCCATTTCAGCTTGTAAAGATGGAAAATCTTATTATGAAAAAGATTTCTGTACGAATAAACAACTACACAACATTATACTATTGTATCACTAGAGGCAAAGTCCTCAGTGAGACTACTACTACTCCCTATATCTGACGCTCTAGCAAAAGCAGTAGCGCCCAAGCTAGACACTGAGACCTTGTAACTTCCCCACAATAAAAATATGAATAGTATTCACATTTAGTGTAACCTCCCAAAATATTTATTTAATAACCTTCCCACAAAAAAAAATATAATTCTATAATTCACATTCAGTGTAACTGCCCAACAGATAAGTTCCGAAATCTATCAATAATACAGTGTGACTAATCTCTCAATAAAATTATGGCTCACTTATAACCTTTTAATAATTGACTGTGAATTTAAACTGGTAAATTTAGGACGTCAGCAGTGCTGCGTCATGGCCCTGAAAGATCATTCTGAATAAATAGAAAATTCTTACCTCAATAAGGTAGCCGGATAACGCATATTATCTGCTCCTATAAGAAATTTTTCTGGCACAGGCGAGAGCAATGCTGGCCGATCTATTCGTCTTGTATAAAAAGAACAACTGATTTTTCTTTGCAATAATCGGGATGACCATGGATTGGAGAAATTGGTAAATTCTTTAAATTGAGATGATTGTCAAAAGTTACTTTTTTATAAGAAAGATTATTACTAAGAGATTCTTTAGACACATTTACATGGGACTTGATATAACAATACTACATATGCGCGAGGCTGCTTTTACCTTGCACTACAACGCTCAGGCTCCACAATCGCTCCACCACGACCGGCCCAGCCAACACGATACACCAGACTGTTAGCAACTAACTACTTACTGCTACACAGTTCCTACTGCAGTCAGCACTGCTCTTTGGTCTCAGATTCTCTTACAGCTTACATATCGGAGGAAGCGCGTGAGCAATCCATCGAAATTACATCTGCTCGAGTGCGCTAACAACAAATTCCTTAATCAAGGACCTCTTACAACCTCCATATTCACCATGCTCTGCCTGACATTATAAATGATACACTGCATATTTTCGGCTGGGAAGGAGGTCACGAATAGCGAAGTAGTCAAACGATAGCAGAGGAATTTTTTCAATGATTAATAGCGAACTACTTCGAACGTTGCACTATTATTACTTACGTGGAAGAAATGTGTACTCTCTGATGCCTGTAGTAGCCAATATGTCATGTTGATCTATTGCTGTTGTCTGTAATTCTACTGAACTACGAAAAGTAGAGTAAAATGGAAAGGGTACACAACGACGACGACCAGCTTCTCGGATAAGAAGCGAAACATACGGACTTAAGTTTCATCTACCACTCATGACATCGTTTATATACCA
Organism: Schistocerca gregaria; assembly: GCF_023897955.1. Taxonomy (NCBI): domain Eukaryota; kingdom Metazoa; phylum Arthropoda; class Insecta; order Orthoptera; family Acrididae; genus Schistocerca; species Schistocerca gregaria. The sequence continues at coordinate 493,461,654 of NC_064921.1, forward strand.
CCTGATTCAATATTACTTTTTCTCGCTCACAGGAAGTTCGTTAGATACAAGAAACTCTGATAAAATGAGCGAAGTAGGGCTGTCACTAAGACATTACTTTGTTTCCGAGAGAACAGGATGCAGGTTCCTATTGTGGTACATAAAATCAGGTGTTCCATGAGCCTTCTAGAAATCTCACCGGACGTCTCCTTGGACTAGGCCAATGCAAATTTTTCTCTTCCCAAACGTAGTCATCGCGTGCAGGGGATTAGGCGACCATTGTACAGAACACTGGCCGCGTATTGTGAGATTTTGACAGAACTCGCTCTTCAGACTGTGAGCATGCTCATATGTTCATTGCCCCAGTGCCGACACGTTAACAGTTAAAAGCAGCGCTCGACACAGTCCTCACAGTTTTGTCACTGGGGCAATAAATATCTGAGGATGCTAGCGCGCGGCGAGCAAAACTGGTCAAAAATAACACGCGACTTGATAAGGATATTTGGTTTGTGGGGCGCTCAACTGCGCGGTCATCAGCGCCCGTACAAAGTCCCAATTTTTACACAGTCCAGTTTTTTTCCTCAGTCCCATCTGGCTGTTGTCACGGATGATGATGATGATGATGATGATGATGATGATGATGATATGCTTACAACGCAAACACTCAGTTCCCGTGCAGAGAAAATCCCTATCCCGGCCGAGAATCGAATCCGGGACGCTAGCCACTGGACCACGAGCTGCGGGCAACACGTGACTTGAGGCTGCGTTGTGTACGTTATATTTCTTCGTTTTGTTCTCGAGATCGTTCCTGTGTGTAATGGCATGGATGAGAAAAACTGAATGTAAACCTGGTTCCTCTCGAAAAGGAGTGAAGTTTCGAAGGGATTGACGTTACCTCGGTCGTTTGTATCTAGGAAGAAAGCGCAGCGTAGGCAGCATTGCCTGCGCTAGGAGAAATTCCGCTGAACGGAGGTACTCAGTTCAGTGGCCTTAAAGCAGCGTCCAGCGAGTCGCATGAAGCCCCAACCAAGTATTCTCGCGGCCAGCGTTTCTCAGCCACATTTTGTAATAATCTGCATCTAGCAAGTATCAGCCAAATGGACTAAGCGAAGTAGTGCTGCTTAAGACTGTAGATTTCCTGCTCAGTAATAAACAGAAATACTTAGTGACAGAAAGATTTTAAGATGTGCTTAGTTTTAGTAGATGCTTGTAATTTCTGCCGTGAGCTAAGTAATGTTGTCCGCTTATGTCTGGGCAGAGGGGTAGACGTCATTGTCACTGCGGCTTTTGACGACATGATGATCGGAGGTGAAGTTCTATTGTTTATTTTCCAGTGCTTGAAAACTCACGGGCATGTGCGACTCGTACTGATCAGCTGCTGTGGTGTAAATTACAAACGGTAGCGCGCATTCGTGAATACTACCATCGTCAAATGTGGTACATATTTCTGGCAAGCAATACAAAAGTAAACTAAGACTTTGTAATATAGCGCATTGGGAAGAAGAGAAATAACATTAAAATGTTCAGTAAACATTTGCGATTGTTTCGTATTGCGTAATGCATTTAAATATAAGTACTATCAATTAGTCAGTCATCAGCTCTTACTGACAATACAACACGACTTCCTCAGACAATTACAGTGTCACAACTCCGGGATCGTTCAGGGTGGCAGGGTCGACGCGAAGTGTTCCAAATGGTGCCGACTTTAAACGATCAGTACTAGGGGTCTGGCTGCCAACTTACTGCGTCCTTACTATAGCTAGTCTGTTGGGGACTCATAACACGCTAATTTCTGTGGGTTACAAAGTAATAAAAAGATCGGTACATAGGCGGTCCGATTTGTTGCCTTGAAATTCCGTTAATGGCTATGGAACGAAAAGATTTGACAGTCCCCGAATGTTCAGTAAAAAAAAATTTTCAGTACTTACCGGAATTTTTATGCAGAACGCAGTTCTAGTTTTTTGTCTAGAACATATGCAGAAAAAACTTTTTTTATTGAACAATGAGAACTCAAAATATTTCATGACCAAAATTATCATTGGCTTCTAGCAGTTCTGTAAAAATAGTCTATTCTGCTATTATTCCTGAAGCTCTGTTATAAATGTGGTCAGGTAAGCGACAAATGCTGGACGTGAGAAGCAGCCAGTGTATATTTTTGAGGGTAAATGGTAAATAGTTTTCCTCACATAGGCTGAAACACCTGCCAGTTAAGATTGCTGGACTGCAATCCAGATCTGAAACGTGTTGTGAAAGCCTTGCTATGTAAATACTTTTGAAATAAGCGGTTACGTAACAGCATTGTAACCGTTCTTCATGAAATCTCCGGGCATATGTTCAGCATTGGGCGTCAGTTGCCATTCAGGTGACAACCATGCGTGGGCATAGCAGCTGAGCCAACAGCACGCCACACATCGTTCGTAACAGTTTCGTACCACCAAAGGATGCCCCCAAAGTATGTTACTTTGAATTTTTGAGCTCCCAAGAAGTACACGACACTTTACCTTCTGCACTCGTAGGAGACGAATAGAACGTTCTATTTAAAGTTCGTCTTTTGGCCGTATACATCTATTTCACTCATGGTAATTACCGCTTGTGGCTGTCAAAAAGGTTTGCTGCGTTTGTAGATTCGAATGTCTCATTCTCAAACGAATATTACAAATGCAGTTGCGTACACATCCATATATATACACCCAAACCTTAAACATGTACCAGCCATTTCCACATCACACAATACACGGGCACACACAAAACAATGTTAAAACCACCACACTAACTTATTTACATTCTAACGCTCGCATTGTACCGTCTGATAACTATAAGCTAAGTTCAACAAATACATGTAGGCTTTAATCCTATCCGATTTTAAGCTAGTGGATTTTAATAATTGGTTTCAGTTGTTTACCGTAACTGCAACTGCAACTGTAAACAGTACATGGTTCGAATCAGCAACCCGACATTTTGACTGAAGTTTCATGATTGACAAAAATCCATATAATTATTTAGAGCCCGTAGTTGAGTTGCTCTTAATTTTTTGCCTCTCATAAGAAGCGGTGTACCGCAGGTGTCTAGAAGAGCGTGGCGTTCCAAAAGATTGCAAAAGGGCACAGGTCATCCCAGTTTTCAAAAAGGGACGTCGAACAGATGTGCAGAACTGTAGACGTATATCTCTAACGTCGATCAGTTGTAGAATTTTGGAACACGTATTATGTTGGAGTATAATGACGATTCTGGAGACTAGAAATCTACTCTGTAGGAATCAGCATGGGTTTCGAAAAAGACTATTGTGTGAAACCCAGCTCGCGCTATTCGTCCACGACACTCAGAGGGCCATAGACACGGGTTCCCAGGTAGATGCCGTGTTTCTTGACTTCCTCAAGGCGTTCCATACAGTTTCCCACAGTCGTTTAATGAACAAAGTAAGAGTATATGGTCTATCAGACCAATTGTGAGATTGAAGAGTTCCTAGATGACAGAATGCAGCATGTCATTCTCAATGCAGAGAAGTCCTCCGAAGTAAGTGATTTCAGGTGTGCCGCAGGGGAGTGTCGTAGAACCGTTGCTATTCATAATATATATAAACGACCTTGTGGATAACATCGGAAGTTCACTGAGGCTTTTTGCGGATGATGCTGTAGAACACCGTGAGGTTGTAACAATGGAAAATTGTACTGAAGTGCAGGAGGATCTGGAACGAATTGACGCATGGTGCAGGGATTGGCAACTGAAATTCAATTTAGACAAGTATAATGTGCTGCGAATAAATACAAAGAAAGATCTTTCATCATTCAGCTACAATATAGCAGGTCAGCAACTGCAAGCAGTTAATTCCATAAATTACCAGGGAGTGGGCATTAGGAGTGATTTAAAATGGAATGACCATACAAAATTAATCGTCGGTAAAGCAGATGCCAGACTGAGATTCATTGGAAGAATCCTAGGGAAATGCAATCCGACAACAAAGGAAGTAGGTTACAGTACACTTATTCGCCCACTGCTTGAATACTGCTCACCGCTGTGGGTTCCGTACGAGATATGGTTGATAGAAGAGATAGAGAAGATCCAACGGAGAGCAGATTCGTTACAAGATCACTTAGTAATCGCGAAAGCGTTATGGAGATGATACATAAACTAGAGTGGAAGACTCTACAAGAGAGACGCTCAGTAGCTCGGTTCGGGCTTTTGTTGAAGTTTCGAGAACATATCTTCACCTAGGAGCCAAGCAGTATATTGCTCCCTCCTACTATATCTCGCGAAGAGACCACTAAGATAAAATCAGAGATTAGAGCCCACACAGAGGCATACCGACAATCTTTCTTTCCACGAACAATACGAGACTGGAATAGAAGGGACAACCGATAGAGGTACTCAAAGTACCCTCCGCCACACACCGTCAAGTGGCTTGCGGAGTATAGATGTAGATGTAGAAGTACAAGAAAGTTATATATAATTCACAACCAAACTGACTAAATTGCTAGTTATTTCATTATTATTAATTGCTGAGAGGATTTAAATGTAGACACGCACGTCTGTAATCGTCAATTATATTCTGATAACATGCAAACACGCGATGCTTATGAAGGATAACCTCTGCCATTATTTTTATCAAAATTTCATAGCTTTCTAGGTTTTGTGCTGTGCTATATCCGAGACATAATTAAAGACTAATGTAAGACGCGATATGAAAATATACAGTAACAATTACGTGTTTTACATGTAATTACGTACGTTTCGCTAATCTGGTAGACTTCTAGCACTGTGGAGCGAGTTCGTGTGTACTGTTGCCGTTGTATTACAACAGGTAATCAGGACTGAGGCGTCTGTCCTCGTTTCCGACTAACGCCCACTTCATTGCTTTTGCGAGCATTCTCGAATTTCGAGCGCAAAGGTCGTGCCACTTTCAAGTAATGTTACTGTTGTGTCACAGCCGTAAAACTCAAGAGAATGCCCGTGAACGCATGCCCACTGCCACGTGTTTCTCACGTTAAAAATGTCTAACCTCTGTCGGAAGTTTATTCTTTTCAGTTAATATTCCTCACGGTAAACATCCGTGACCACCTTTAAGCAGCTCACGATTAAACAGAATTCGTATGTGGTGTATTTTCTCATCGTAACCAACCACTTCAGTATCGAGCTGAAAATGGCAGCTGCTTCTATATGAGTGACATTCTTTCGGGGTGACGAACAGTAAAAGGAATGTTGCAATATTGTATATTGTTTGAAGCCATATTTTACGCAACTGGATCCGGTATTTAGACATCAAATACTCTACACACAAGCGCCATCATCATTGCAGTAGAGTAAAAATAGAGATGTAGACAGCGTTTTTGGGATGGAGACACAAATTTACGATATTACTCGTGTATATAGACTGTGTTTCCAAGTATTTGTCTCAAACGTCTAGGAGTGTTAGATCACGTTGTATGAAACGACTTTTCTTAGAGACAAAATGTTCGCTGACGCTTCTTCTATGGGTTGTCCCTGAGAAGCGGCAGGGCGTAGCACTCAGCAACGAGCGTATGCAATGTGTGTTGCCTATAATCCAGGTAGACTGAGGCAACTATAGTTCCTTATTCGCTTATAAAATATCCTTCTCCGTTTAGACACACTCATTTCTGAGCTTTTATTGTTGAGAACCACCTCGTTAATAGAGCCTGACTGCTAGTTGGGTAAAATTTCGTCTCGCCGAGGCCGGCGAGTACTAAGGAATGTCTAGCGTCGCTCGGAAATGTCGGCGATCATTTTCGCTCTAACAGATGCTGGTATTTTAAAGATGTTTCGTGCAAAAACTTCGATACACCCGGTGTATTGTGTATTTCTGTCAGATTACTTTTTTAATTTAATATTCAGCTGAGCAGATCATTTGGCCAGTTTAATTGCTTTATGAAGACAGTCGTTGTGGATATCTGTAATCAGGCACATATGCGAAAAGTGGAATTGCAGAACATACTACGTGACAGTTTTTTCACAAAATTCATTTTCAGTTCTGTCGTGTTCTCGACACTCTTCGCAAACCCCTACACTCGATCCAGGCACCAAAACATGTAGAAAGTCGGAAACATGATTAGCAGACGGCACGTAGTGGTTGTGCCAAGCTGTTCGTCCCTCTAGAGTTGAAAATTTCAAAAGTTTTTATTTACTTAAGTTCCAACAGTTGAAAACTTAATGTTGTGTTTCTGGTCTGGTAATACCGAGAATAAAACGTAATGCCCCATTATTAATGGCACCCGGTACAAAAACTTTTTCTTCTGTTTTGTTTAAAACCGACACTTTGAGACCGCGGATGTGTACAAAATAAAAAATAATTCTTGAAAAGATGGACTCAGCAACCAGCCACTGTTAGTAATGCCATTTATTTACTCAAATAGCGCCGTTACAGGTTTCGAACAGACACACAATCTTCAGACAGATGTTTAGATTTATATGTCAGATATTGTTCACTTGACTTCTTAGGAAAAAAGGGCAACAACTAGTGTAAACAGCAGCAGCTGCAATACAAACATGAACACCCATCTGAAGATCAGCCTATCGTTGTTTCGAAACCAGCCACGGCGCTATCTGAGTAAATAAATAGCATTATTAACATTGGCTGGTTGCTGTTTCGTTTTATGCAAGAACCAACATGTAAAAGCTTTTTGATTGGCACGTACAACCAGTTAGTTTCTGGTATGGCAGTAAAAACGGTCTTAATAAAGTACTTATTTTCTGATATGCCTCATTTTTTGGTGGCGATCGGGTAGGCAGCATAATTCTGTGGTATCTGAATATCTTCTCAATTTTTTTGGATACAAATCAGTTACGTGTAAACAGACACATGGTTTTCATCCTTCTGACAAATCTCACATTTGACACACCGTTGTGTATTTCCATTCTTCGTATTTACTCATTTTTGTCATTGTTTCGGAAACTGAGGCTAAACGCCCAGGAACGGCAGAAAATTAAATAAATCTACCTTACAGGCCTGCTCCGTTTCTGTGCACGAATATCAGTAGTAGTTAGTTTATAAGGATTGCCAACGTTATTCTGTGAACGACGGCGAGACAATCGACATTTACCCACGCCTAAGTGAATAGCAGATACGAAGGTTGACCTGTAACAGAAATGGCGTCTCTTCGCCGGCTTTATCGTACCTATATGGTAGAGGGTACCTGGCTAAAATGTGTTTACGTACAGTAAAAAGAAATACTGAATCTGACCAGGCGTTCTGACGTTGGGACACTCAACTGTGATCGCTCTGGAGTAAACAGCGGCTTCATTTCTAATTATTAGTCTCGCTGATAAGCATGTGTGACGAGTAAAAACTGTGTGCTGAACAGGGACTCGAGCTTGGCCATCTGCTAAGCGCGGGGAGTGCTCAGTTGTGTTGTAGAGTACGCATGACTCACGCCCAGACTCCAACCGTCACGTTGCCGTCAGCTCCTCTTCACTGTCAAACTCTGCGTAGGCCCGATCCCTGACGCCACAGGGAAAAAGGATAGTTACTGATTTTAATCTTGAGATGGTTTGGTTTCACCTTATACCGGAGTGTGTGCTGCAATGAGTACATAGAAGCTATTGAGAAGAGCAAATGGCAAGTTGACGCTTACGATCAGTTCTTGACGCGTGAGAGGAAATCACTCTTGGTATCGCACAGCCTGCGAAATAGAAGCATTATGATGAGAGTCCCAATTTGACGTTCAGTTTTAACTAGCCCTAAATTTTCATAGCAACGTATGTGAGACTGTCATGAAGTATCCACACCGAAAAAATAAAATTTGGTAATTAATTTTGGATAATCAGTCTTTGCGGGTGGAAGCTTAAAGGCACACAGCTGTATTTCATTATAATACACTGCTACTGATAATAGATTTAAGTGTTTCAATACTGGTATTTAATTAACATAATCGATTTCCATATCACACCATTTCATCATCGGATGTGCTTGTGGCACTCCAACTCAACTGCACTATTAAAGTACGAGCGGCGAGCGGCGTGCGATAACTAATTAAACACATTTTTGTCTTGGCCATTTTCGCTTGCAAAGATGCGGAATTTGCTGTGGGCCATTGTGGAATATTCCCGCTTCAGCTCCTACAGTTAAATTTTTCAGATAGGTGGCGACACTGTACGTAGCCTTCAAAATGGCCTCTTTAACGAAGGTGTGTTCCAAGTGGAGAGCTGTCATCGAATTTCTGTTGGCGGTAAAACAGAACATTGCAGATATTCACAGGCGCTTGCACAATATCTACGGAGACCTGGGAGTGAACAAAAGTGCGGCTACTCGATGACCGAGACGTCTGTAATCACCGCAACAAGGTTGTGCAAACCTGTTCGGTCTCCGCTGTACTGGCCGGTCGCACGCAGCTGTGACTCTTGCAATGTTGGGACGTGCGGACACTATCATTCGCGCGGTTATCGACGAATGACGATCAAACACCTCGCTGCTCAACTGGACAACGCAAGGCCTCACACACGTCTGCGCACCCGGGAGGAACTCCAAAAACTTCATTGGACTGTTCTTCCTCATCCGTCCTACAGCCAGGATTTTGCATCTTCCGAACTTCCACATTTTTGGTGCAGTGAAGGAAGCGGGAAGCAGCAAGTGGATAATGGGGATGTTATCGATGCAGCAACACTTTGGCTCCGACGTTGACCAGTCGAATCGTACCGTGCAGGCATACGGGCCCTCTTAGTAAGGTGCGGCATTGAATGGAGATTATGTTAAGAAATAGGGTTTTGTAGCCAGAAGAGCAGGGAATAATATGCTGTCGTGGAATACTAAATAGAACCTACTTTCTTAAAGAAAAAAGCATTGCGTTTTTTATTGAACGCCTCTCGTACATGAAGTGACTAAAAACGTAACCAAATCTAAAATTCTGTAGCGCTACTGGAGCCGTGAAATGTGAACCATTCTTGAGTATGAAGTCCAACAAACAGCAGCAGCAGTTTCGTCCCTCCCTAACATTTTGGATCACTTAATGTTCTTCGGTGACTCGGTTATATTCGATTGCCACAAGAACATTTCAAGTCAGACTTGGGTCCCGAGTTCGAGTCTCGATCCGGCACAAAGTTTTAATCTGCCAGTAAGTTTCATATCAGCGCACACTCCCCTGCAGAGTGAAAATCTCATTCTGTATACTTCCATAATTTCGAAATGGGCCGTATGTATTAAATACCACTCTCAGAACAGTTGACTATATTATCTAGTAAGAGTAAATACAGCTGAACGTCCCAAATGTTCCATCCATGAAGATGAATGAGAACAAAATCAATTCTTCTTATGTTCCCTAGCATCTATCCCGTTTAGTACGGGGGCCCGTTTTTCAAGATTTGGCAGATTTAAATAAAATATTCAGCTTTGTGCCTGGACGCCGTTCTGACCCCACAGTCGTAAAATCACGTGCGCCATATGTGAATAGTGCTGTGTTCTGTGCGTTATCTTATTTTAACTGTTTGTGTGGAGTATTCTGTGAGGCGAAAGTTGATCAACCTAGCATTTGCATAAGTAGCGAGTGGGAAACCACCTAAAAACCACACTCCAGCTGGCCGGTACACCAGCCTACGGTCATTAATCAGACATGCTGTTTCGAATCTAGGTCTGGTCCACCTGCATATCTCGCTGGGTAATGCGCCGTCCGTTGCTCTATGAGAACAGGTCCCCGCCAGAATCACGTACATTTTTTTTTAAGGGCAATGATTAACAGTACGACTCATTCTTCTACTCTACCGAAGATACTCTTGGCTTTTAAGGGGCATTCGCAATCAGCAGCCCTCCGATCGTCGTCCAGTGGTCTTCCACCGCGCACATGGGATACGTGTTGAATAAATTTGATAAGGACGATGACAGGAATGCGGTAGCGTGATTTTCGTGACACAGATTGTTGACACGGACGCTTCCGGGAGCGGTATTGAGCGTGTGACAGATAATCGACCCGTCTGGACTAGGTCCGTGGGCCGAATTGGGCGCCTGGCCCGACGGCGGCTGTGGCGCCGGCGCAGAGGCGGTGGGACCTGCCGGAGCTCGTTACTCGCCGGGCGCGGGGAGGGGGGCTGGGAATGGGAAGGAGGGGGGAGGGGGGGAGGGGAGGGGGGGGGGGAGCGCGCCGGTTTTCGACCCGCGGATGCACCTAACAGCCGCTAATGTCGCCATCGACCGCGCACAGCGCACCACGCGCCGCGGCCGCACCCCGGCGCACAGCTGTACGTTCCTAGCATTACTACCACTATTTCAGAATATTCTAGGTCCTGTAGAGCGATCAAGTAGTCTCAGGTGAAATTACCAACAACTTGCTCTGCTGGTGGTCTAACCAGGGACACGCTACATTGTGTTCTGTGTCTTGATGTACACCATGGATCTGAAGCACACATTTGCAAACGCTGACACCGTGTACCTCCCAAGGTAAAGCGGAATCTTACATTGCTCGAAGCTGGCTTTGATAATCGGTAAACCATTACGATGTATGTAATAATTTATGTAGCTCCCTTGTTTATTTACATAATGAAAATTACAGAACTTCCATCTTAATATGCCGACGACGACATTCCATTTATTTCATTTATTCTCTAATAAAAAGGAGTAGGCGCAAAATTTTGATTTTTGTATTTTTCTTTAGGCAAATGCCGAAACTGACAGTCATTTTCTCAAAGAGTCCCAATCTGGATTCCCCCTCCCTCTCCCTCCCCCCCCACCCCCCACCCCCCCACCGCCCCCCCCACCCCACTCTGTCTGCCAAGATATTTGACTGAAAGGGACTGGTTGTCAATTAGCCCGCTCTACTCTTAGGAGTATGAAAAGCACAAAGTACAAAAATTACAGATACAGTCCCAGCCGCCGGGCGCTGTGGCCGAGCGGTTTTAGGCACTTCCGTCTGGAACCGCACTGCTGCTACGGTCGCATGTTCGAATCCTGCCTCGGGCATGGATATGTGTGATGTCCTTAGGTTAGTTAGGTTTAAGTAGTTCTAAAGCGCATGCTGGATGCTGGTAAAGTGTCACTGTCAAAGTGTAAACTAATATAGTTTGTTTGAAAGTGTTCTGAACACCAAAATGGAGGCAGACAGATACGAAAAAAGCCGCCTATACTGTCGCAAACCAGCACCCAGCATTATACTACTACCAGTAATGATGTAACTTCCCGGATCCTCCCGAAACCATCTGAAGGTGAAACTGAAAGGTTCGAAAACCGGTTCATGTAATAAAGCATTATTATTGAAAAAGTGACTTGTTGCAGTTGTGTAAAACTTATTTACATTCAATATGCAGTCACGGTTCTAAAATATCCGTAATGGATAAGCATAATAGATTGGTTAAGGTTCAGCGGTAGGTGCGTCTGTAATTGTACCAGAGATGTAGTCCGCCATTACTTTCCTACATCATGTAAAAGGAAAATGCTCATTGGTTCGAAACTTCAAGGCTACCGTGGAAGAAGTCACCTTTAGTACAGTGGAAGTGTAAAAGTACAAAATGTTGATTTTACTACATACATAATCTGCTGACTACGCTTAATTGTGCCTATAAAAGAAGTTCAAACATTTGGCAAAGCGTACTACGCCCGCATCGAAGAAACGTAGCAAGATAAGAGGGAAGCAGTTTTATACATTTACGGTATGACTCAGGCGTTTAATCCCCTCACCTAGTTGGCCGCAACGTGTTGTAAAGTGAGACTTGTTTTCCCCACGTCACTTGTGCTTAACAAAGAAAAGTTCGAAAACAGGCGTGTAGTTCTGAATTCAGAACACAAGCGGCAGTTATTTTGACTGCGCATTTAACCAGGAGGCATACATCAGCTGTAACCTGAATACAAAGGTTGCTCGAACTAACAGTCCTATATCACGAAGGCCGGCTTAATTATAATGCATTTATCAGCATTAGAGACTTAACATTTTGTTTACAGAAACTTCTCTAAGCAGACGAACTTTTGCAGACATTCATACCAGCCGCAAAAGAGGTTAGGCCACAGTTCGTAAATATATTATTTTCACACACTATTGGCTGTCACAATAGAGCAACTGGCGCGGGTTGCCAGATCAAGTGAATATTGTGTAAGGAAGGCCAGCATTTCGGAATGAGAGCTACAGCCGAAGTAGTACTAATAAGAGTTATTCACAGAAGAGTCGAAAAGCTGGAACTGGCCGACCTCGCGGAAGATCAGTTCCGGTTTGGGAGAAACAAAGGAACGCGCCACGCTGTACACCAACTACGGTTTATCGTAGAAGAGAGACTAAAGAAAGGCGAATCTACGTCCACAGCATTTGTACATTTAGTGAAAGCTTCTGACTGTGTTGTTTGGAATATACTCACTGAATTTCTCAAGATATCAGGGATAAAAATACAGGGAGCAAAAAGTTCCTTACAGCTTGTACAGAAATTAGACGGCAGTTAGCAGTCGAAGGACATGAAACAGAAGCAGTGGCATAGAAGGGAGTTACACAGGATTGTAGCGTATCGTCGCAATTATTCAGTCGGTACATTGAACAAGCTGTAAGGGAAACAAAGCAGAAATTTGCAAAGCGAACTGAAGCTCAAGGAGAAGGAATAGAATTAAACTGACATCGGCAAAACTCAAACTTTTTATCAGACAGCAAGAACGTCAGGAGCAATTGAACTCGAGAACAGATTGCAACATGAAAATCAACGCAATTAAAGTTAATGGAATGTAGTAGATTTAAGTAAGGCGATGCGGAGGGAATCCGATGATGAAACCAGGCACTAAAAGCAGTGGAAGAGTTCTGCTGTTTGGGAAAGAAAATAACTTACGGTGACCGAAGTAGAGTCGATATAAAATGCAGTAGCAAGAAAGGAATTTCTTAAAAGGGAACTTACTAGCATTTAATTTGAATTTAAGTGTTTTGAAGTGTTACTTGCAGGTGTTTTTATAGAGCGTAGCCTTTTACGGAAGCGGAACGCAAATGGTAAGTATTTCAAACAAGAAAAGAGTCTGAACTAATGAAGTCAGCAGTTTTTCAGAGATCAAGACGGTTTCACAGGACAAAGTAGCGTAGACAGCTGAATCAAGACAATATTTGAAATGAAGACCACAACGAACACAAGATGTTACAGGCTTACTCTGACCAGCCATGATGTCTTGTTTCCTTGTGTTATCATTTCCTCTTCATTGTTTGGATGTTGGCATCATTGTTTTCGTAAAAGATAGATGTCGCGGATAATCTCGAGCTTTTCCCACGTAACAGCCTCAAAACCATGTATCAGGGCAACATAAGAGGCCTAGATTATCTTGAATCTCGAGAACAATTTCATTTCGAACCACACAAACACCGCTTAACGAAAGTGAGATCGTATGGGGTGTCGAGAGAAATTTTTCAGTCGATTAAAGTTTCCTTGAAAGGGAGGACTCAATGTGTTACCTTGGATGGTTAGTCAGATGTAGAAGTAAGTTCAGGCGCGAACAAGCAAAGTGTGATGGGACCTGTGCTATTGTTGTGCTGTAGTAGCCTGGTAACAATACTTATACCAACCCCTTAAATTCTGAAAGTAATGCCGCTGCTGTAATGGATTACAATCCTAAAAAAAGGAAAAAAAATATTGTTCGAAAAAGTGGTACACAGAAAGATAAAATTGTGCACTTTTCCAAAAAATTGCTCCATCGCATGGTTACAGATCAGTGAGGAACGATAGCAATCGGCCAATTCACACAAATACCTGGTAGCAACAACTTTGAGAATATGAAATGGAATGATCTCACAAGCCAGTCGTGGGCAAAGCACTTGGGGACCGCGGTCCATTACCAGGGCGCTAGGAAAATGCAGTCGGCCTACAAAGGAGATTGCTTAATAAACATTCGTGAGGGCCATACTAGAATGTTCCTTAAGGGCGCGGCATCCGTACAAAATAGCACCAACATGGGATAGTGAACGAATTCAAAGAAGAGCAGCACGGATGGTGACACATCCGTTTTACCCACGAGGGAGCGCCATGGAAATGGCGAAAACTCTGATTTGGTAGACGCTTGCAGATACTCTGTCGCGATAGCGTACTTACTCGAAGCATAACCGTTACGTTAGGAATATGGGTATTTCCTTACAATCGTGTACTAGTCGCTTCTCTCAGCGACTACGAAGACAAGATTACACTAATTACAGCGCAATGCGTGAGCATTTATTCATCCAACGCTCCTTACGCGGATGGAGGAGGAAGGAACTACAATACGTGGTACTATGGGGAGTACCCTCTGCCTTGCACTTCAGTGGTTTGCGTAGTGCGAATGTAGATGAAACAGCGCATCATTATCGAAAAAAGTCCTTTCTTCTCTTAAGGTTTTAGCCATCGCTTTACAAAAATCACGTTCTCCAAAACATGTCATGGAACAGTATCGTGTGTAAGATTAAAGTCATTTTCCGTATTCACATGAATCACAGTATATTTCCTTTCGGTGTCCATTCATCATCTGGGTCTTGGTTTTGTCATAATTCCCGTTTTACACCAACTAAAGAGCAGATTAACGCGAGTTCGTTAGCTAATATTTGAACTACTTATACACCATTTGCAAATAGAACATCATCAGCAAATCTCAGGTTATATTCGAATTTAAAATGACTCGTTCCATGTTATTAGTATCAATTGTGCAAAATGTTCCATGGAAAATGTAACAAACTAGGTAACTTACTAACTACTATTGAGGTTTGTTCGCAGCCGGCGGGATATCACCCTCTCCAATAGCACCACTGCATCTGGCAATTCAGTTACCTGGTGATATGCCGTCCTTAAGTCGACGAGGAACAGAAGATCACGGCAGGTTCTATCATTTCTGCCGATTGTGAGCTTTCAGTTCCCAGTTAAATCCACACGTCTGTCGTAATAAGTCTCTGTCCCATCTGTTGGGTAGTCTTTATATATATATATATATATATATATATATATATATATATATATATATATATATATATATATATAATGCTCCAGTCCAGTGTTTTTATCATCTGCCATACTTTCTTCGAACAACAGGACCAGCCCACTGCAAGGTGTTGCTTTTTTCCATTGTCACTGACGTCTCTTACACGTTCGGCATTTACTGCTTCGTTTCTGTCTTTCTGTCTTTGTGTAGCCCAACGCTTATCTTCCATTCCTCTTTGAGCATCTAAGAGTTTTCTAGCAATTATCTCATTTAATATCAGCAGTAAGTTATTACTGGTAGCATACATTGGTCGAAAGCTATTACCTTCAGCTCAGTGGACGTCCTTCGACTTTAAAACTGAAGAATGTCTTCCGTAAGCATGCGAGCACAGTTTAATACGTAGAAAAAAATTTTGGTTCCAAGGAAACCCAGATAGATATATTCTGTGACCCTTAGCAGATTTGTGCTCATAACACAATTTTCTTTCGATATTCATTCATCAAGAACTTGGTTTTGTCCTAGTTCGTTTTGCGACCAAGAAAAGAGCTGATTAACGGAAGTTCGTTAGCAAATAAGTGTTTTTTTTCCTTCCATGGCATCGCCTTTGTATGGTCTAAATATATCAGTCTTCGGATTCGTTTGATATGACACGCCATGGCTTCCTCTCCTCGACCAACCACTTTATCTAAGAGTATCACTTGCACCCTTCAATTATTTGATGCATATATTCCAGCCTCTGTTTTCCCTCACAGTTTTCATCCTCTCGTACCATGGAAGTTATTTCGCGATGTTTTGACTACACTTGAAACAAATACTCATCTATTACTCCGTATTCAGCATTTTCATCCTATCCGGCCGAATACCGAATACGGGACTTAAGATGTTTTGATGGGTAAAATGAAACTGATGTACTTAATTATATATAGACATAGCCAGCTTAAGAGAAAAGACACTCTGATTGAACACTACGACCTGGCGCCGACAAATACAAGGATTGGAACTTTAATAGTGGCAACTATTCATCTACAGCTCGTACATAATAGATACGTCTTTCAAAGTTTTACTGAGCTACAAGGTAGTCACCAGCGTTGAGTATAACCCGTCGCCAGCGATGTGGAAGTCGGACACTATTAACAGTGACAGCTGCGTTGACAGTTCGAGAGGCGTGGTCTATTGCCCGACGAATTTGTAGCAGTCTGAAGCGAATGCCGTCAAGTTTTGACTTCAGTTTAGAAATCGAGTTGAACTTATGAGGGCTTAAGTCAGGGGTGTGCAGTAGGTGGTATAGCACTTAGCAGCCCCATCAATCAAACAAATCAGTAACAGCTTGCATCCACAGACTGCCCTGTAAAATGATGTTCAGATCTTGCAGAAAGTGTCACCACTTCTTTCCCTATACTGTTCATTTTTGGAAAACAACCTACGACCATCATTTTGCAGGACAGTGCTCAAGCAGTCTGTAAAAGATGAGTGAATAGTCTGGCGTAGACTTTGCTTTTCGGTTCTCATCCAGTTGGCCCGAATGGGGGACGAATTCGCGCTACCGCCGCTGCCTGTTTCACAGTCCATCTTTACTCTGTCGATCAAACTATCGTATACTGACTTACTTTTTGTCTTTGCAGTTGACTGGTGAAAATATTCACTTTAAAGCGTAAGTCTAAAGCTGTAGCCACCAGATTATTTTTATTCGTTGGAATATCTTCAAATTGTTCTTGCAACCTTAGCTGAATGACAAGCCTCACCTGGCTTAATTTGGGTATTAGCTCTGATGCCCTTGTTTTGTCGCAATGTCGCATTAATGTAACAAGATACTGAATAATTTCAGAAATGCAAGTGTATCCGGAACTTGTAAATTTTTTTTTTGTTTCACCAAATGGTTGTAATAAATGCAAAAGTGGCCCTAAAAGCTCCCTTTGTGCAGCAGTCAGATTGGCACTATCATAGTCCCTGGAGACGGGTGCAATTCTACCGCGTACTGACATCTTGCATCAATTCATGCTGAGGGTGATGCAAATATTTTTGAATAGAATGCAGTTCTCCTGTACAGTGCCCGAATGGTTAAAATGAGTTACGGTCCTCCTACCTGTTGTCATCATTTGAGTCATTTTTGACTGAGTCTTCGAACAGTCATTAACAGTTATTTGAAGAGTGAGTGAAACAACGCACTGAGGCCAACTCTGCATTATTATCAGCTTTTACTATGTTTCGTCCATTATCATGAATAAAAATAAGAATTTTTGCTAGCTAGATGTTCCATCAACCATTTTCTGTAAACTAATCACCTTGTTTCCTGCTGTGTGTTGTCACTCAAAATGCTTGATGCTCAATACTACATGTTCGACATAGAATTCACGACAATAAAGTGCGCAGTAAAACTGTTTTTATTATGCAAGCACGTCAGCATGTTGCATGTCTCTGAAAAGCAATCTTTAAATTGTCTCGGCCATTTTATTATATAGTTCGGGAATTATATTGTCTGAAAAGTAACGGCGCATTAGTATTTTATACCGCGTCAAAGCGCTGTTAATCACACTTCTAAAACTTTGTTATATTTACTGTCTCATTGTCAAGTGCTATCATTTCGGCAATTACGAGATGATACTTTTTAGCCTTGGGATCATAACTATCACATAGTTTACGTATTTCAGCACGTTCGTCAAGAATAAGTACTTTTATTTTGAAGGATTACGTACATCTGTAAGTCTATCTGTAATTTCTTGCACCCTTAAGAAGCGTAGGCTACAACTTAAGATGTTCGTCGTTCTGTTCATTTTTCAAATGATGTGTCATTCCTGATGTAGTCGCCATTTTTCCAACTCCACCTCGAAAAAAGCATAGCTTCGGATGCGTAATAAACTCAGTGTAAGAGCTATACTGGGAGACAGTGCAAGGCAGACTAATCATGAGGAACTCTTCCTAACTAATGGACAAGCTTTCTGATCATGTTCCCTACTGCTGCAAGGCTGCGTTTAGGTTGCCTCAGTATGTCCTTGTTTACGTTTCCTGCAAAGTGTTGAGTCTCCGACGATCGCTACGAGGGAGCATCAATCTTCTCGCATGCGACTAGCGATACTGTTGACATATAGGACTATTTTAATTTCGTGGTGCAGGGTCGGAACCAGTTCAGTAGGTATAGGATAAGAAGCAGTGTTTTATGGAAAGCATTTGCATTTAATTTCTTGCAAACCTAAGCAAATGGTGCAAGTACACGCGCTATAAGCGCGTGATAAATTGGGAAAGTAATGGCGTGCGCCTGGCTGTATTTACGATATGTAGTTTTCTCTTTAAGAGCAATCATATATTCATTGCGTTAAAAAAAAAAAAAGACTGCATTGCAGGAAGGGGAATATGTTCTAAGTTTCATTTCGTATAGTTGGAATAGGCCAGGTCGTTGTTTGAATTATTGTATTATGTGCTCGATCAATAGAGTTGTCGAAAAATTAGCTGACTATTTGGTGGTTACGCCGGAACACTAAGTGAATTCAAAGTTGTCTGCAGTAGCTGAGGACGCCTTTTATTTCGCCCTTTCGTCTCCACGTTCCATCGCACAGCAGACTGGAAAATATCGATTGTGCTTCCCATTTCTGTCATCATCAATAAATATCGTAGTCAGCCCTGTACTGCTGCCAGATGGGGCCACATCCCATACTGAGCACATTAACCAGTTGTGGGAAAGTGTGTCTAAATCCGTTAACTTGGAAAAAACGAAGAAAATACCTTTTACTTTCTGTATTCTTTACATTGTTTCTACTTTGCTGTCACGCGTTTGTACTGTTTTGTGGCAAAATAAATGCAACTTTGCAAAATTTCTGTTGGTTGCTTTAATTTTGGACATCGGTGCACTTCTGTGCGCGTTGTGAGGGTGAACTGAAGGAAATACACTGTCCATCCGACTCAGCCATACAGTGGCTCAAGAATGTTTGTTATATTTATTTAGTGCTGTAAGAAAATAAAGAATATTGTTATTCAGCATAGGGCTATAAGAATAGTGTACTTAATGCATTGTGTGGTGACTGCCCTTGTAAATTCCGAACGAGTAAATAAAATAAGTGCGGAGCATTGCAGCTCATCAGCCATCAGGCGAAACGTTTATACATGTTAGTCTACTCACCGTGCTGTCGCCAAAGCGATGCACTCTGTTGGTTTTTCGTCAGAGTCGCACCAAAACAACTGCCGGGAACTGTTGTCAACAAGTTCCCCGCCGTCTCCGTAGTGTCAACTGGCTGCCGCATCTTCATCTTACCAATTGACGTCCTCGCGGCTCCGTCACCGTACCTTTGTGATTCCTCACCCTCCAGCGCATAGTTGCTTATTTATCTCCGTTCGTTGCCCAAAATGAAAATATCATTCTACATTCCTCATCTAATAAAAAAAGCTATTAAAACGTTTCTAGCGTCAGAACTAATGCAGAATTCAACCAGTGTTTTATGATTCAGCGGGTTCACTGAAAAAATACAGGGATTGCAGGAACAGTTTAATCGGCGTAACTAACTTCCTCACTTTGGCTTTACGGTTGTAGCTGAGTTCATGTGTCAGAGTTCAGCTTGTAGTGTGTGTGTGTGTGTGTGTGTGTGTGTGTGTGTGTGTGTGTGTGTGTGTGCCCTCTCATGATAAAAATAATATAAAAAGCAAATATTTGTGCTCAGTCAGGTCGCTGTTAGGTTTAATATACTTCTTCAGAGGATAACCTACTTTGCGACTGTAAGTCCGTCATTCCCCTTCTCCATTTGTTGCTAAAACAGTGTGACAGTGAAAACACGTCCAGTACAAACATTTCCTTCCTACGGATTTGTTACTACATTTTATAACTGAAGCACCAGAAGAAAAGACATACACAGCCCGGCGATGTCGGTGAAACGGTCACCAAATGCAGTGTATGGCGTAGGGAAACTACGTTGGGATACGTAAAAATGTTTCGGCCAAGCAGTGAAAGACTGTTTTTAGATAAATAATGACACTAAGCAGTCAATCTTATTTCTAGATCAATGCTGTGAGCCCAGTTTCACAGAGAGCATTCCATCACTGAAGTCAATTCAAAATGCCAAAATGTAGCTGCCGTAACTTCTTTCTCCTTCCTTCAAAGAGTATTCGTGTCATAAATTTATTTAGGTATGGTGAAATATGAAAGGTGATCACAAATCTGTCGAAAACTTTGTTCCAGCAATTCGTACTCGAAGTAACTGAGTTTCCTCACTTCCAAGCCACGTTACTGGCACATAGACATTATTGGAAATTTTTTATAATGAGGACATTGGCTGTTAACGGTACAGCTCTCGAAACTTTTACACATTTGTTAGCTAGTACTCATTTGGTTGATCTCTCAAGATATTAGACGGTCTGTGCACTGAAAAAAGTGTCGTAAGAGGAAAAACGTTGCAGACAAAAACTCCACTTAAATGTAACAGCATCCAAAGCTTTTTGGTTCCAATTTGGGACTTCTGCGAAAACTGATACCTCACTTGCATACAGCGTCCTTCCTCTGATCTCTGCAGCCCTCTGAAGCCACCCACCACCTCCGTAATGCGTGACATAGTGTCCGCTTCGTAGAACAGTACATTCCAGCCATCATTTTTAACTCTTGCTTGCTCAGTCCAAAGACATTAGTTCCTCTTTCGTCTGTTGCTCCTCGACCATCCCAGTGTCGTGAAATCAACTGAGCCATTCGCGTCTTATCGTTGTAATTATGTAATAGGCGTATCTAAACTGTTTTAGCATGTAATTATCTGAACTGTTTCTTATTTAAATTGTTTTGTTAATTAAATTGCATTGTGTATTATTGAGAAAGAGCGGGAAACCGCGCATAGATACATTTTGAGAAAGAGCGGGAAACAGCGCGCAGTAATACATCTGTAATGGTAGCAGGGATTGTCTGCACCAAAAACCATTGTTGGCGGCGAGACCGCACTTTTGTAGCATTGAGCGTTGGAAGCGAGCAGTTGCGAGTAAGATGTGAGACGAGGCAGTCGTAGCTAGCGAGACATGAGAGGAGGTCGCTGTAAGCGAGGTATGAATTAACACTTTGAAAGAAGCGGTGTGCTCGCCAGCCACTCGCTATATGTAGCGCAATGCTAGTTTTTAAGAATTTTTGTAAAGAACTATACCCCTTGTAATTGTTTGTCAAGATCGTTCTCAGAATATAGTTAACTTCTACCAGATTAAATGCATTAAGAATTTTCTATCCCAAAATCATTCACGTAAATGCTTTACGGAATTTATTGTTATCTTAAAAGAAAAGTCTAAACTGAGCTTCAGCTTTTATCAAATCTAAATTAACTTCAACTTAAAGAATTCCAGTCACAAAGTATTATGAAACTCCACCAGCAGCTTATAATTATGTTAAAGAGAAGTAAGTATATTCATTCCACAGTTTGCTGTAGCAGTCAGATGGCGATCCAGTATAAATAATTAAAGGCAAGAATCAGTCTTAATAATTTCAGGTAACGACTGAGGGCCACGGCGACAACACATTTTATGTTTCGTCGTAATAATGAGCAGGTAGTCTTGACAGAGCAGCAGTTAAAAGATTTTAAGAGACGCAGCGTTCAGTCAGCAAGCAAACGTTCATCCAATATTAGACGGGAAGGTTTCATCGTCATTCTCGTTTCATGTTGACATACTGAATTCACATTAACAGTACGAAGGTACACTACCACTGTGTGCCTTACCGAGACTCGAAGTCGGGACCTTCGCTTTTCGCGGCAAGTGCTCTACCGACTGAGCTGTCCAAGCACGACTCACTACCCGTCCTCACAGCTTTACTTCCGCCAATACCTCCTCTCCTATCTTCCTAACTTCACAGAAGTTCTCCTGCGAAAGCTGTGAGGACGGGTCGTGAGTCGAGCTTGGGTAACTGTCTGTAGTGGAGCTTGGGTAACTCTGTCTGTAGTGGACTTCCCCACGAAAGACAAATGTGCAGAGTTAGAGTCCCGGTCCGGTACACAGTTTTCATTTGCTAGGAAGTTCCATATCAAGGGACACTCCGCTGCAGAGTGAAAGTTTAAATCTGGAGTGCAAAGGTAATCCTCATGTAAATTTTCCTCGGTTATCCGAAATCTGAGAGAGAGAGAGAGAGAGAGAGAGAGAGAGAGAGAGAGAGAGAGAGAGAGAGAGAGAGAGAGAGAGAGAGAACCCTATCTTTCAGTAATCGAATTAAAATAATCACTACAGTTTCTGCAGCATACTAATGAGTTTCTCGTTGACCTGTTTTGGAACAAGATACTTAATTACAATTCATAACATACTGGTTTCTGGTACCGACGAGCCGAAGGGGAGTAGCTGTACTTGAGGAACTGGAATTGTATTTGGGACCTACTTCCACATCTTTGTCTAACTTTACAGTTCAGAGTTATTCGTAGTTTCGGCAAACCATTTCAGACGAAGTGCCTGGATGGGAAATTCAGTATGGTCATGCCCGACGATTTCCGTTACATGTAGTCAAATGAGCATGTGTTCCATTTTTAATGACAGATCGAGGTGGCGCTGTGGCTAGCATACCGTACTCGCATTCGGGAGAACAACTGTTCAAATCTGCCTCTCCGCCCATCCGAATTTAGCTTGCAAGTGATTTCCCTGAATCGCTCCATCGTGGTGGTTCCTTATAAATAGGGCACTGCTTATTCCCTTCTCCAGCTCTGAAACAATCCGTGCTTGTGCCTCAGTCTCCAATGATCTCGATGTAGATGGAACCCTTAAACTCTACTCTTCGTTGTTCCACCTGAAGTGACGTAAATATCGACGGAACGGCAAAACACTAACCTACCTACTCTCAGCCCTTTCTGCCTTTGGTTCTGGCTAATGTGTATACGTGCCGAGCTTAACAACATAGTATCTGTAGACTGACATGTGTTTTTCATAGTTTATGTTGGCAACAGTAGAGCTTCATTTTACATGATACGGGTAGCGACTCATTTTGCCAAATACTGTTTGTGAGGATCTTTGCGAAAATGGTTTGTAAATACATTCTTTGAGCAATAACATTGCTTTCAGATCATGAGTGGACTACCACATTTCATGTATGAACCTTTTGTAAGACCTATAACTCCTGTTTCTTAATCCTAAATACTGATTGCGTCGGCATTTTTTCTGCAGTCGACCTATTCCTCCATCAAGGCGAGTGGATCTACGTCAAGCAATTTGAGCAACACTAAAAGAACACAAAATGCTGCGTAACTTTATACTGGCGCGGAGCATACGGATGTACCTCTTTCGGTGCAATGTGCAGAGGCCGAAACGATCGGTATGCCGGAAGCGGAAGCGCGGACACTAGATTAGGGCGGCTCGCGCGGCTAATTACAATACCTGTGCCAGGGCTCCCCTCCCCTCTCTTCCTGCTGCTGCATCAAAAAAACCACCCCGGCGGCGGCCCTGCTGCCTTCTCTCAGCCCCGCTCCCTTGTACAGCCGCACCCCTTGCTCTTACATTTCTTGATATTAACGAAGCGGCCGCCCCCAGGACAAAGCGCCGACAGCTAATGACTCCGGCAGGCTGGCCTCTCGGCGGAAAATTTAAAATAGTAGCTCCGGCTAGCCAGACTGTGCCCAGTGACGGGTTACACCGCCCCGCTCACATTTGTGAGCGAGCGCAGTGGTCAAGACACCGGACTACTAATCTAGGATCTGTAGTAGCAGAGGATTCATAGTTCCAGAGGATTCACAGAACCACTTCCACACTATTTCTCTACCGTTACACTCTCAAACAGGCGCGGAAAAACGAAAGCTCTGTGTACGAACCCCGATTTCTCT
This sequence comes from Schistocerca gregaria, assembly GCF_023897955.1. Lineage (NCBI taxonomy): Eukaryota > Metazoa > Arthropoda > Insecta > Orthoptera > Acrididae > Schistocerca > Schistocerca gregaria. The sequence goes on from NC_064921.1 coordinate 493,485,201, forward strand.
TATTGTATTACACTGACCGTTTCTTCCTATGGTATGTGAGCGTAAACACAAAATGTTCACATTTTGAGCAGAAAGTTGGAGGCTGAAATTTCGAGAAAACGCCTCGCCACAACCAAAACACCTTTGTTTGAATGATAGCCAAACTCGCGCATCATATCCGTGACACTCTTCACCTACTCCGCGGTAAAACGAAACGAGCTGTCCTCCTTAGACTTTCTTAGATGACCTACGTCAATCCTATCTGGTAAGGAACGCATACCGGACAGCAGTTACCCAGAAGAGGATGGACAACCGTAGAGTAGGCAGTGGAGCTGTTGAATCTTCTAAGCGTTCTGCCAATAAAACGTAATCTTTGGTTTGACGTCCTCAAAACATGATGTATGTGATCGTTCCAGTTCAAGTTGTTCGTAATTTTATGAGGTTAATTCAAATGAAACGCGGTCAGTGCCTCTACCTTTGACTTACACGTAAGTTGCCACCACGTAACTGCGGGTATGGTGGCGCCATCAGTTGGTAGAGAGACTGACACGAGCACACCGTTTGATGTTGCATAGCGCCAGTGTGGTTTCACGCCGAAGAGAAGTTGGTCACGCAAGTTATCGCCCACTACCGAACGTGCAGGCGAGGAAGCAGGAACTACGGTAAGTGATTTGATTTTTGGCGGCGGAGCAAGTTGGATGCCGTGAAATGTATCGACGGATGAAGGCTATGTACGGTGAGTATAGTCTGAGTCGTTAAAAGTGTTGTGGAATGGCGGAAATGATTCTTGGGGGGGGGGGGGGGGGGCGAATCACTGGACAGGCTCATCGTGTCATCACACCAGAAATAGTTGCAGAAGTGAATGCTTTAGTCTTGGACAACCGCAGAATCAGCGTGAACCAGGTCCATCGGTTACTGGGTATTAGCGTGGGCACCGCCCACACCATAATGCATCAACACTTGGACTTTCGAAAAATGTGTGCGCAGTGGGTACCCCACCAACTGACCGCCGAACAGCGTAATACTCGAATGGTGTTGTCTTTGAGTCGTCTGTAACGTTATCATGAGGAGGAATACGGCTTTCTGTCGCATATTGTCACAGGTGACGAAACATGGTATCACCATTTTGAACCGGAAAGCAAGGTCAGAACAAGCAGTGGAGACATGCGACTTCACCAAATCCCAGGAAATTAAAGGCCGTACACACCGTTTTGCTAAGGCCATGTCGTTATTTTCTTTTTATCGCAAGCACCTACTGCTTGTCGAGTTCCTGGAACGAGGAACCACCATCAACGCGCAGTGTTATCAGGCCACTTTACAGGACCTTAGACGAGATATCATGTCGAAACGCCGAGACATATTGTCCAATGACGTTATCCTCCTGTTTGATAATGCCCACCCATACATGACCAATGTGGTGAAGACGACATTGCAGCAGTTTTGGTGGGAAACGCTGCAACCTCCACGGTACTGTTCCGACCTTTCACCGCATGACTTTCAGTGTGTTGGGACTTTTGACGGCCTTCAAAATGCATGTTAATTATGGTGTAATGGAAATTTAACGCATTCCTTTCGGTACTCATTTAGATGACTTCACCCTGTACATCAGTAAGTTGCGACTTTTCGCGCCTTGCAGATATCACCTCTAAATCATTTTGCAATTGTTTGATCATCTGATGACTTAACTAGTTCGTAAGTCACAGCATCATCTACAATCAATCTAATACAACTGCTCAGATTGTCTTTTAAATCGTTTATATAGTTTAGGAACAGAAGAGGGCCTATAACATATTTCAATGGGGAACGCCAGATATTACTTCTCAGTAGCTGACAGAAACTCATTGAATAAAACAGAATTGTGACATTTCGGATAGGAATACTCTGTAAGGCGTAATCTGATTAGAAGCCGCTTGTGAGGAACGGTATGGAAATCCATAAATATGGAATCAACTTGAGATCGGGTATAGATAGCACTCCAGATCGCTTAAGGCGAATGACGGGATGTTTCCTTTCGGGGAGAATGGATAAGAAAATAGCCGGTCTCCTTTCCAATCCGAGCATATATTCCGTATCTGATGACTTCATCGTCGATGGGACGTTAAACTCTAGTTTCCTCTCTTCCTTTGTAATACAGAATTCCTGGCTGCCTGTATGTGCTCACCCTTCCGCAATGACAGCAGCAAAGAGAGGTAAACGGATCTTATTTTTTACAGATACTTGCGGATGGGGGTGAGAGCGCTATCCCTGAAGAATATCCGAAAGCAGCTGATGCCTGTGTGCTAGGCCCGTTCGCTTTTGTAGTCTTACCATCCAGTTTGTGCCTGCAGGAGGGACGGGGGAAGGATTTCTTTATTTTTCCAAATGAGTGAGACCGGTGTCTCCAACACTTTCACGCACTTTGCAGAGTAAGTTCAAGACCGCACAGAAAATTGTAAGCAGGAGCAGGAAATAGCCAATGATCATGCCTGCATTCTTCTTCAGATTCTGATGGGCCGAAAAGCGTTTATATTAAACAATTTCGTGGCCCGGTTTGGAACTCGCGATATCGAGCAACTGGCCGTTAGCTGTCATGGGATTGAATCAGCAAGCCGTTAGTCCTCTGGGGCTGGAGTTAGTCATTAAGTGCTAATCATGTCAGAAGCTTGGAGTGGGATTTAACTGATCCTTACGGATCTACGAAATTACCTCGCCAGTACGAAAAGCCTCAAAGTATTCGAAAGTGCGTTCCCGAATCCTGCCTAGGTGCTTTGCTGTTATTTACTTTAAGCGCTAAGCATTAATGAGTGTCAAAGCATTCGATAAGAGAAAAGAGTCAGAGCAGTGTGTGGAGTCATTCACTGACTGCAGGTAGTGTTGGATAAAAGTGACGGACAGAGCTGGCGTTAATCCATGCCAATAAGTGTTAAATGTTGTCGTGCAATTAAACGATTTCTTCTCAACAGCTGTAAAGTGCCACGCAGCGACAAATTACCAACCCCAAGATATCAATCTCTCGAGAGACAAGTTTTTCCTAAAACATGTCACTACCGGCCAGTACACAAGGCAATTATGAGAATCTCTTCCGAGGCAGTAGGAAATGGAGTGAGCATTGGCATGATTAAGAACGTCGTAGACACTATTATTCCAGTTATCACAGACATCTTCAACCTGTCTCTTGTCAGTAGTACATATCCTACTGAGTGGAAGCAAAGTTTAATTCAGCCTATACCCAAGACTGACAACCCTAAGTCGCCAGGTGACTACAGGCCGATCAGCATACTACCTGCAATATCTAAAGCCTAAGAATACCTCGTCCATGAACAGCTGACGGATTGCCTCAAAACTCATAACATCCATGACGAATATCAGTCAGGCTTTCGAAAGCACCATAGTACAGCAACTGCATTAATCAAAGTAACTGATGACATTAAACATGCTATGGACAGACGTGAAGCTACTATCCTGGCACTGCTTGACTTTAGCAAGGCTTTTGACACAGTTGACTTCGATATATTACTAATTAAAATGAAACAGCTGAATTTCTCAAACAGCGCAATACACTGGTTCGACAGCTACCTCAAAAACAGAAGTCAACAAGTCATTTGTGGGTCGAAAAAGTCATCATGGAAAAGCGTGCGCTCTGGAGTTCCCCAAGGCTCCGTCCTTGGTCCACTACTCTTCTCACTGTACATTAATGATATTTCTTCAGTGATTCACTCCTGCAACTACCATCTATATGCCGACGACATCCAACTGTACATAAGTGCAAGCCCCAAAAACATTGCTGGCGCAGTAGCGAGTATGAACGCAGATCTTTGCTCTGTTTCTCGATGGGCACAGAACCTAGGTCTGAAACTAAACCCCAAGAAATCCCAGGTCATACTCATATCTCATCCAAAGTTAATCAGCCGGTACTTTCGCGAAACAGTTCCTAAAATACTCCTCAATGGTACCCAACTACCATACCGAAAAACGGTAAAAGTCCTTGGAATAATCTTGGATGAACACCTAAACTGGGAAGAACAAACAGTCACAGCTTGCCGGAAATCGCTCTCCTCCCTACATGCAATTAAAAAATGTAGAAAAATGTTTCCAACCCATGTTAAACAAAAATTAGTCCAAACACTAGTCTTGCCTAATCTTTACTACTGCGATCTAGTTCAACATGGCACAAATAGTTAAAATTCTAGATGCCTCGAGCTAGTGATGAATGCTTGCGTTAGATACGTGTGCAATATTCGGTTGTATGATCATATCAGTCCTTCATACTCCCAGCTAGGTTGGATACGCCCACATAAGGCACGCGATCTCCACACGATGTGCTTACTTCATCGATTTCTTAACCACTGGTGCCCCCAATACTTATCTTCTCACATTAAACACCTATCATCATTCCACAATCGCAATACCAGATCGGATACGTCTAGCATCTTGGCTGTACCTTTACATAACACAAAATCTTTCTCCGTGTCATTCTCCATCTCAGCCATACGACTATGGAACGCGCTACCCTGTGATCTGCGTATTATCCAGAACTACTCTACATTCAAGAGGGAATTCAAAACTTACGTATTAGGGACGGTATAGCCACCAATGTTGTGCCCCTCCCATCTCTTTCTTTCTCCTCTCCATCACAGCTTCGAATTTTACCATTCTATTTCTCTTCCTCTAACCTATCTACCTCTTATATATATCTCTTTCACCCCATTCTATCGTCTTATGTCTCTGCTCGATGAGAATAACTCACAAAATGCAAGAACATAACGAGAAAATTCCCAACTAACACTGGGACTGACATTCACAAAAGAAAAGTATGTTTACTTTCATATACATAGTCACTATTATTATTATTGTCATTATTATTCTTGATTGTTATAATTATTTTTTTATTGTTGTAATTATCATTGTACTACTGTTACAATCTTTTTTTTCTTCAACATCAATACTGCATAATACGTTATATGTCCTTAATGTTACGTAGAAACTGTAACTCGTTCAATCTGAGTATGCCTGGTTAGGTGTAAGAGAGGGCCTGAATGCCCTAATCTTGCCAGGTAAAATAAATGCATAAATAAATAAAATAAATAAATAAATAAAAATGGGTTTGGTTCTTTTTGTGAGAGTTGTCGCCTATTGACTGTGAACCGTCTTACTGTTTTGTTGTTATGGCAACTCTCAACGGCAGCTGCTAATAGCCCGCTAAATGCAGTGTATTGAACTACTAGCGGTGAATATGTTCCATTTCAGTTGTCGGACCTGCGAACATTTCCTGAAAGTTTTTAGGGCAGCTACCGAGGTTTTAATTATTGAGTTCCGATCGGCTGGCGACCTGAGTTCCACATATGTTGCAGTGTCGAGCATTGACAAGTGTCCGCCAATACGCGTTTTGCGGAGTAGATGTATCTTCTAATGTATTCTTCCTTCGGAACACTATATTTTCTAGCACATTCTCGGTCACAAAATCGAAGCAGGTATTGAGTGGTGGTCAATGTTCCGTAGAATTTGTTACCTTGGATATTACTTCCACGTTTTCTCACACTTCTGTGCATGGAAAACTGTTTAAACTAGTTGTCGCAAGAGACATAGGAACGCGAAAGGGTGAAAAAGTAACTGCTTGATAAGTTTCCTACTTTTTTCTGCGATTTGTACTCTGAAGAGAGAAATATTTATCACAAATATGTAACATCCTACTGTACTGAATGGACTGACGTAAAGAAGTTCCCTTAGCCACTTATTTACTGTTTTCGGCTATATTTTTCAGCCAGTGCAGCGCTCCATTTGCCTTCTCAGGACGAGAAGATATACAGTCGTTCCACTTTGTGCTGTCTTGTGAAGTGACGTCGGCATATTCCACTGGCGTGCTTTCGTGGTGCGCAGGAGACAAACAAGAGATATTTTATAGAGCGCGGACTACAGACTACAAAATTGAAACTTTGATTTCGCTGTAAGCATTGAGTGTTTCTTGCTGTTGGACCAACCTTGTGCTTTGGATAAGCCGTCCTCATCCATCACTTGAAACATATGATTCCTTCCCGCGAAATGAGGCATTTCAAATCTATTGCGATCGCAGAGCACACCGCAGATTCTGTTCGATTGACAGTCCGACCCAAGTATTTTCCCGTAACAAAATAAAAGCTCGAAGTTCACTGAAATTTTGGAAGTGAAACTTCACACGGCTTCAAGCGATGCCTACCGCGCCACTGTATTCTTTATAGTCCTGCTAAGACGTATTCCACGAACTTCCAATTTTAATTATTAATAAAAGAATCGAAAAAAGAGCGGCGGTCGGTCGTTCACAAAATATAGTACCGTGTTTGCTAGGTAAAAATATTTGGGCATAGTTATGAAACGCTACCTGTTTAGTTAAAAAAAATAAAATACAATAAAACCATACTTCTCACTCTCTGTTATTAGATCAATACACATTGGCCAACATTTTTCCGTTGAATAAATATTCCAGAAGTCGATCAGAATATCAAAATGCGGCTGCCGCAACTTCATTTGGCTTAGAATATTTCTGTCACAAACGTCTTTAGTATGGCAATAAGTGTAGCAACAGAGGTCCCAGAGCAGACGAAACCAATGTTTGTTAGGACAGTGAGTACGTAAAACATGATATCATTATTTGAAGGTCACGTTTCTTTTCAGTTGCATTTTCCCAGTAAAAGATTCCCTCGCCCCTCCACCCCTCCTCACATTTTTTTTCCCGTCTCGAAACAGCGCCTTTTCATTGTATTTTTTGTTCTATATGCTCAGAAGTCTTTTACTTACATACTATTTGCCGGTTATTGTGACTCGTTACTGGTAATCAAATATGTAGGCTCACCCCGGACATTTTTGTCGGTTAAAGAAACTGACTTGTTCTCTGCTTCATGGACACCAGCCACACCCCCTGACTGCTGTTTCGTATCTGGCGTGGAGCCGTTGGTCGACGCCCCTTCACCGTAATAAATTGAAGTGCAAAATCAAGTACATTGTATTTAAACGGTTCAAGTGTTGCTTCTATATTAGTTATAAAGTTTTCGTGTGGTATGCATTCAACAAACGCGACAGTAATATCGCAGAAATTCTGGCGCTTACTTCGTCATGCAAAATGCACCGAACTCCTTGCAATATTCTTACGGTGACCGTTTTTTCATACATCTTTAATCGCCGAGCGCCGAATACCAAACGGTGCTCTTCGACAATGTTTTCCTAGACAGTCCTTCATGCGGGTCGTCTACAAGAGACGTACAATCGGGTTGTTACGTAAGCCATCCATTACTATACTGTTAAAAACATGACGTTGAGTTCTTGCAAATCTTCTCTAACGTTGGACGGTTTCCATTGACGATCAGCAATTGAAAACAAAGTATTTTTTAGAAGGCACAGTATGGCAGCTGACCATTGTGAAGGGAGAACGACAGGGCTACTTTAAAAAAAAAGCGCATAAACAAAACTATTCAAGAGATCATACTGACACGTTAGTTATATCTCTACCAATACAATCATCTTGAGAGAAAACAAAACACTTTGAACGACTAGAGAGAGACCGTTATGTGTTGGCTTAATCCTTCGCCAGCACAGGGTCGGCACTAGAAAACACTGTATAGCAAACACTGAACTAAGCGCGCCTATGACAAGAGACGAAGATACGCCCCCCAACCTAACCGCCGATAACGCCCCATGGACAGCGAGCATATAGGTCGCCGCCGCCGACCGAGCTGTCACAATCTCAGTACCTCAGTACGTTCCATCGGGACTCTGTTCGCATTGCACCTTACTACGTCGCACTGTGGCTTGTCCTCGACAGTGATAGTCGTCGCCTCGCACCTTAGCTAGCTGTGAGAGGACTTCAGTCATTCCATATAGTTGTGATACGGACATGGACAAGATTCGAGAATTAGTACAAGTTATTTGATTGCTGTTGACCACAGAACTTCAGATTGGACAAAATTGAAAATTTAATTGGTTCCTGTAATAAAGTGTGTTACAACCACTCGTTCATTTTGTGTTGTAGTGAGAGGAAGTCAGCCACTCACATCATACCCACCCTCTCCTCGTCCAGCTAGGAACCACAGAACATCACAAGAGAGCACAGCCACAACACTTTCATATTCACAGGACATGTACATTAGTATGTTCTGCAAAAATGATCACTATTTCAGTCAACTCAGTTCAGCACGTGTACTGTAACCTAGTAACTACGGGGTCCACCAAGGGCCCTCATAACTTGTTCCATGCGTGATATCGACTCTACAAGGCGCGAATGGCATCCTGTCTTGTAGGCATCCATGCTGCATTCACCTGGTTCCAAAGTTCATTTGTGGTGATTGCCACTGCGTCACAGCACTGCACCGATTCTGTCACCATATGCCGCAAATACCCAATTAGCGACAACTCTGGTGATATGGTAAACGAGTATAAAAGTATGACATCCTGTGACACCAAGGAGGCATGTGGTCTTGCTGAAAAATGGCGTCTGGTTCAAATGGCTCAAAGCATTATGGGACTTAACATCTGAGGTCATCAGTCCCCTAGACTTAGAACTACTAATGCCTAACTAAACTAAGGACATCACAAACATCCATGCCCGAGGCAGGATTCGAACCTGCGATTCTAGCAGCAACACAGTTCCGGACAGAAGCGCCTAGAACCGCTCGGCCACGGCGGCCGGCAATGGCGTCTGGGGTCTTGTGCATGCAGAAAGGGTATGCTACGGGTCGCAGGATGTCATTGACATAGGCCACACTAGTCATAATGCCCTGGACACGAACCAGCTCTGATTTGATGTTGTACCCAATAGCACCCTCACATCATAAGGCCTTGAGCTAGTGCTGTATGTCTTGTGCGAATGCAGTCACTGTGATGCTGCTCGCCCCCCTCTGCGGCGAAGCAAAAGCGGCCGTCATTCTCAAAGAAACTGAACTTGCATTCGTGCTATGACTTTCCTGTCCCCAGTGACGACGTTCCAAACACCATTGCCGTCTAGCACGTTTCTGCACATTCGTCAAAGGTTGACGGTGAAGTGGACGACGCACACACAAATAACCCATGCCGTAAAAAACGGCGACCGACTGTCACCCCTTATAGTGTGCCATGTGTCAGTGTTCCACCGTTGCGCCAAAGCCGAGATCTGTCGTGCAGTGCTATTTGGATGAAATGTCGATCTTCTAAGGGGAAAGTCTGGTTGGTATGACCTGACGCATCTCGTCGTGTTCTACGGCCTTCCGTGAACCACTCTGCACACACCCGTTGCACTGTCCAGACACTTCATTCCACACGAACAGCAACTTCCCGGGTGGATGCCTCACATTATCTCATGCCAATAATGCGCTCTCTTTCATACTCATTGATTTCACGGTACAGTTAGCACACGTATGCGAGGCATCCTTCACATCTTCTCAAGTTACACTGGCCCCTTACCTTCGGTTTATAGCGACAACGAGAGCCGCAGGCACATGCCGCCGGTAGGTGGTGTTGCGCCGTGTTATCGATGTTGACGTTGAACCTGCGGGTCGACTCGAATCAGATGCTAATCATTTACGCTGAAGAGGCAAATGTGCACGTCCTGTGAATATGAACGTCCAGTCTGAAGGCGTTTTGTTTTTTCTGAACATGAGTGTACCAACTTCACTCGAGAAAAATTCACTGGAGTGGCGAGCCCAAAAATCCATTCGCATGTTGAAACTAAGACGCGATCACCATGTGGCATTCTAGTTTTTTCTTTCTTTTTTTTCCCTTCTAGTAGAAATGCGAAGTGTACACGTTTATACCAGCTGCAGTACCATTACGTTGGAGATAAGCAAAATTGAATACACTCCTGTTACAATCAACTGGCACTTGCCTTGCACCACAGCAACTTTCTGGGAGCTAAATGAAAGATAATAGTTCATTGCGACATGCTAACATTGTCATATTCTAATACGAAATCGACACGTTTATTTGAAAAAAAAGTAAATGCTCATTTCTTTATCACTCCGCGACTTGGAGCAATCAATAGGAGATTACGTTAAATTCAGACTGAGGAGACGTAAAATGCTTATTCGTATTACTGTTAAGAAATTTGTACTTGATTGTCCTAAAAATAAGTGACAATATAACAGTGTAAGGAGATAAGAAAAGGGGGGAAGGGGTGGTGGTGGTGGACGGTTAATAAACTGTCGCTTGCTCGTGTCCAGCAGCCGTGGTCTACATGTCAAAGCATACATGCGGTAGGAACCACGAAGGGGAGCGCCGCGTCATCGGCAGCAGAGGCAGAGTCGTCACTCACCTCTTCCCCTCCCCCCCCCCCCCTCCCCCCCAAACGCCCCTCACCCTTTCGGCTCACACTATAATCGCGCAGGCTGTCGCTACCCTCCCAGGCATCTCTTCTCTCCCCAGTCCAACTGCTTCCCTCCGCCGTATACGCTTCGGTGGACAGTAAGGACAGCAGCAAATTGCAGCGTAAAAGCGAAGAAATCGTTAACGACTGTGAGCGCTCGCTCTGTGGTTTCCTTCCGAGCGACTTACATGCCGCGTGGTGCTAAATTAGTCATTACTTTTAAAACTTGCTTTTTGGTGAAATATTTTTTAACTTCCTCATATTTGGTAGGTACTGAAATCTTCAATTTTTCCCTCATTTTTCTGGTCTCTTAGGTACGAGTTCTTGCTGTAGCATTTGCAGCCGTTCCAATTTTAGTGTCCGCTTCTTATTAAATTCTGGGTGGGTTGCTCTTTGCCGGTTACGTTATTGCTCGTTACACGATGCTGGAAAAACGGCTTTTGCATATTAAGATACAAGCTGTCTGCAGGCACAGTAGACAAATACTGCGTAAATTACGAGTGCATCACGAGTATGCTGTGATGTATGTGAATACTGAAAATGTCAATAAATGGATTGTCTGAAACATGTTAAAAGCGTAAACTGAAAGCATCAACGGACAAAATTTGTCTCATTATTCAGTTACGCTTTGGGCACGTGTTTTAGGGTTAGTCCAGGGTGCATTATTACTGTTTCTCTCCCCTCCCCCCCCCCCCCCCCCCTCACCACCGCATTTCATAGTTTCCTGTCTTAACTTGTACGACTAATTAAGCTTATAAAACACTTCAAACTTAGGAAAAAGAATACGTACTGTATAATTTATAATAACCTCGCCGTTTCTCCGTAATAAAATATGCGTTAAAAAAAAGATGAATGTGCCGATATGCATAGTAACATGAGCTAAAACTGCCCACAGTCGTGTATCAGTAGAGGGATCGAGAAGCTCAGCGTGGTATTCGGCACTCTAGCTGAAGCAGTTGGCGGTCAGTCGAACACACACACACACACACACACACACTCTCTCTCTCTCTCTCTCTCTCTCTGTGTGTGTGTGTGTGTGTGTGTGTGTGTGTGTGTGTGTGTGTGTGTGTGTGTGTGTGTGTTCACAGTATACAGAAACAAAATAGCTTTTTTTCCAGATCGTCAAAAATAACGAAGAAGCAAGCGATTTTTGTGCATGTATGTGTAACAAACGCCATTTGCATACAATGTGTCGACGACTCCTTCTGCCAAGTGTGTCAGAATCGTTTAAAAAAAGAGGTGACTACCTCAAAACTGATATAGTAGGAATTAAAGGTCAGCATCAATTTGTAGTGAATGCGCACTAGTGAAACATAATCCAGACGATAGGAAATTCGCGTTAAAGGAGAAAGGAAGTCTTAACTTAGTTTGACCATGATGCATGTGCTTCTCTGATAGTGTAGGCTTGCTGCGAGGAGGTGTTCGACCTACTCCCATTACGGCTGCCTGAAGATATTAAAACCTAGCAACCTGGAATAAAAGAAACCACTGAGACAGGTGTAAAACTAGGGAACTTGTATCGCGACTCTTCTCACTCCAGTCCCTCAGACACTGAAGATTTTCATTTAGGTTAGAAATGGAAGCAACTGCAGCCAGTGGCTATATTGCATGTTGTTATTTATTTCATGACTACTACGGTCGAGTCGATTTTTTACCCAGCAACAGAATTGTCGCTGTTTATTTAGTGATAAGAATTGGAGAATGTCGAAAGTATTCACCTCAAATAAATAGTTTAGTAGGTTCGTTCTTTGTTTAACAAAATGTGCAACAATTTTTTTTGTGGCAGGAAAATTGTGGCAATCGCTGAGCGTTATGAATGCGTATTACAGTCCATAGGGGGGTGTTGAATCTTCCTTCCCAGATGGGAGAAGAATTTCTTCTCCCTTCTAACTCATCTCCTCATTTTCATTCTGCTAGGTTCATATTCTCCATTTTAGTATTCCTCTTCTTTTTAATAAGACATGACACACACAAAGTTCAAATTTCCGCCATATGCTGCCGTGTTTACATGTAGACACAGTAGTACAGCAACCCGGCGGTGTAAACGAATTGCGTTTGGTTTCCCTTGCAGGCTGCACAGATGTTTCATGTTTCCCAACACTTATCTCCCCCCCCCCCCCCCTCCTCGTTACCTGCCGCCCCGCCCCCCTACTCACGCGCTATTGCCAATCCCGACCTAACTCCAGCTCAGAGTACGCTGCCTCCTCCAGTGGCACTACGCAAATTTACTACGTTGGCAGCACTGCCAGTCCCGACCTTCGTATTATCGCTGGCGTTGCCGAGGCAGAACGCGAGGCGTGAGGTTATGGAGGTGTGTGTTCGTAACGTTTTCGCTAAGTTACAGTGTGCCACTTGAGGTTTTGGTGTTACCGATATAAAGCAACCATGGATTACGACTTTCCTATTGTGGTGGATGAATATGAACTGACCAATGCCGTGGATATTTACGAGAGGGAACTCAACGATTTCGTTGTGCTATACTACGTGTCAGGTAAACAAACATACAGCTAAGCAAAGATCTTTTCAGCACGGAGCGTTTCGGATAGATTTTCTCTGATTTGTTGAAAATTTGTGTAAACATCTACGATGTAACGTCAAATACAAAAGTTGAAAATGCATAATACTTTACAGTAGGTATTTGTTGTAATGTTATTTTTCGATGTATGCTGTGCCATTGCACACCGGAATTGTAGTTTAAATACGTTGTACCTCACATTGTTGTGCAGCCAGTATGTTGCAAACCATTCATGTTTCAAAATATTTTGTGTAATCAATCGTCACAGATCTGTGCTTGGTCAAACGAATTATACAAATCTGCAGAAACCACAAAAAATGCACAGAAATCATTAATCTAATAAGACTCGACTGCCATATCTTGCATTTATATAAAAGCGTCCAGTATGCTTCTGTGATCGAAAATTCAGTGTTAATCTACTGTCATCATTTTCTCTAGTCACTCAGTTGCGAACCAAAAGGGCTCATTTTAAATGACCAGTTATTTTATAGAATGCCTCATGTTTCGTTGTTGACAAGTGAGTGTGTAAGCATGCCTAAAGCAGTTTGAGTTTCCAAACCAATAACTTTGCATTTGAGCAGTTGGTGTGATTGCTGTCTTAATGTTTTTCTTTTTTAAAAAAAAGTTACAGCCACAGTATTATAATATTAGATTTAGACAAGAATGTATAGTTAGTCTCTACCACAAAAATTACCCATTTTCTAAATATATTCTAAAAAAATCTGTCCAAGCGGGACTTTTTAAAGGCTTGTTTTGGGTGGGCGTGGCTCCCGGCGACTTAGTGGCTCGCCGTGTCAGGTGTGTTTTGAGGTCGTAGACACCTGCCAACTTCACTTTACGAAAGCGAGTCTTGCTTTGTGGCACACTGGAGCAGTCAGGCAGCAACTGTAATTACTGCTGGGTGCAGGCAGCGTTGTCTTGCATGTGGCTGAAACACGTTTTGCTTGGTGACGACTCGCGTTGAGCTGGCAACGCGCCTCGAAATAGTTCTGGGAGAAAACTGAAAGTAACACGAACTTCCCGTTACGCAAGACTACGGGCATATTACCGTTACTACATGTTGTTGTTGTTGTTGTGGTCTTCAGTCCTGAGACTGGTTTGATGCAGCTCTCCATGCTACTCTATCCTGTGCAAGCTTCTTCATCTCCCAGTACCTACTACAACCTACATCCTTCTGAATCTGCTTAGTGTACTCATCTCTCGGTCTCCCTCTACGATTTTTACCCTCCACACTGCCCTCCAATGCTAAATTTGTGATCCCTTGATGCCTCAAAACATGTCCTACCAACCGATCCCTTCTTCTAGTCAAGTTGTGCCACAAACTTCTCTTCTCCCCAATCCTATTCAATACCTCCTCATTAGTTACGTGATCTATCCACCTTATCTTCAGTATTCTTCTGTAGCACCACATTTCGAAAGCTTCTATTCTCTTCTTGTCCAAACTAGTTATCGTCCATGTTTCACTTCCATACATGGCTACACTCCAAACAAATATTTTCAGAAATGACTTCCTGACACTTAAATCTATATTCGATGTTAACAAATTTCTCTTCTTCAGAAACGCTTTCCTTGCCATTGCCAGTCTACATTTTATATCCTCTCTACTTCGACCATCATCAGTTATTTTACTTCCTAAATAGCAAAACTCCTTTACTACTTTAAGTGTCTCATTTCCTAATCTAATTCCCTCAGCATCACCCGATTTAATTTGACTACATTCCATTATCCTCGTTTTGCTTTTGTTGATGGTCATGTTATATCCTCCTTTCAAGACACTGTCCATTCCGTTCAACTGCTCTTCCAAGTCCTTTGCCGTCTCTGACAGAATTACAATGTCATCGGCGAACCTTAAAGTTTTTACTTCGTCTCCATGAATTTTAATACCTACTCCAAATTTTTCTTTTGTTTCCTTTACTGCTTGCTCAATATACAGATTGAATAACATCGGGGAGAGGCTACAACCCTGTCTCACTCCTTTCCCAACCACTGCTTCCCTTTCATGCCCCTCAACTCTTATGACTGCCATCTGGTTTCTGTACAAATTGTAAATAGCCTTTCGCTCCCTGTATTTTACCCCTGCCACCTTTAGAATTTGAAAAAGAGTATTCCAGTCAACATTGTCAAAAGCTTTCTCTAAGTCTACAAATGCTAGAAACGTAGGTTTGCCTTTTCTTAATCTTTCTTCTAAGATAAGTCGTAAGGTCAGTATTGCCTCACGTGTTCCAACATTTCGACGGAATCCAAACTGATCCTCCCCGAGGTCCGCATCTACCAGTTTTTCCATTCGTCTGTAAAGAATTCGCATTAGTATTTTGCAGCTGTGACTTATTAAACTGATAGTTCGGTAAATTTCACATCTGTCAGCACCTGCTTTCTTTGGGATTGGAATTATTATATTCTTCTTGAAGTCTGAGGGTATTTGGCCTGTCTCATACATCTTGCTCACCAGCTGGTAGAGTTTTGTCATGACTGGCTCTCCCAAGGCCGTCAGTAGTTCTAATGGAATGTTGTCTACTCCGGGGGCCTTGTTCCGACTCAGGTCTTTCAGTGCTCTGTCAAACTCTTCACGCAATATCGTATCACCCATTTCGTCTTCATCTACATCCTCTTCCATTTCCATAATATTGTCCTCAAGTACATCACCCTTGTATAAACCTTCTATATACGTGGTAGTGAAATGCCTTCTACCTATCACACAACTATTAAAATTACCAGTAAAATTAAGACAATTTAAAATTGTTTCCAGATTACCTTTTGACCACAGTAAGCGTTCAGGATTTCCAAAGTAATCACGGAATGTTGGTAGTGTTAAATGACGGCCCTGTTTGACTCAGTTTTTCTAAATTTGCAGTACATATTTTACTTTCGGACAGAAAATCAGTAAATACCGAAGCAGTAAAGCGAGTAAGCATCAGATTTGTTAATCTTATTTCCTGTCAAAGGTTTTTGTCGGCATGACGTCTCTTACAACAACAACAACAACAACAACAACAAAAACTGTTGTATGCTGGTACAGAACAAGACGTAGGACCCCAAAATCACGTTATTTCTCCTCCGCAGGTTGTGTGTGTGTTTTTTTTTCCAGTTGTGTAACCAGCTTCCCGCTGATACCAGCTATCGGAGGTGGGAACTGCCCCAGTGTGAGTGGAGGAAGCAGATTCGAAAATCTTTAACTAGCCCAAATTGCGGTAGAAGTTAGGTAATGGAAACCGTCCACTCATTGCGTTTCTCGTAGTCTACGTATTTTGTGTGTGCATAATATGCATCAAAATAATCTTAAGTCTTATCAGATATCTAATAAAAGTTTTCTATGTGTAAAGTAGGGTTTTAGTTTCATGATTGAAAACGTGTTTAACTGTGGCGAGAACCTCAATGTTGGCTGTGCTATAGGTTACTGTGTTACCACAGTCTTTATTTGCAATTAACAATCGTGACTTCGCCAAATCAGGAGCAAATTATCACCTTTCAACGTAACCTAGACTTCGGGTTACGCTGTCACTTCAGTGAAGGTATGAAGGGGGGTCCAGTATCACTCTGTTGCCCAAATCCCTTGATTTTTCACACTTACACTGACGTATCGTAATACAAATTTTTTAACGGTAAATGCCTGCTATTTGCCTTTCGCAGTTTTTCGAATCTTTCAGAAATACGTCTGGGCCCACAAATCAACTTAAGTTCATTTTTTTTCTTTACTAAGTGTGAACAGTCAAATGATACTCTGAACACATTCTGGTAAAATGTGCACGTTACGGTGGTTTCTGACGCAAATTTGCTGAAGGGCGACGACTGTCTTCAGGTAAATAAACTGTACTGAATTACAGTTCTGGACCCAAGTTACTAATTACATGAAGTCACAGTAGGAAGCTCCATTTTTTTTCTGCCCGTGAGAACAGCAAAAGTTATGATCATAGGGTACTAAGGTATGAAGATGCCCTCACGAAACACAAGGGAATCTGTTGGCACGAAGGTTGTGCTGTACAGCAGCTAATTCATTCCTTCTAAGAGTAGAGGTTTAAATACTTGGAAACGCGACATGGATTCAGTAGTATAAATATGAAAATGACAAAGTAGTCATCATAAGGCAGTCCTTAGGGTTATAGTTTTAAATAAAAATGAAAAACTGGAAAAAGTCCACAACCGTCAAAATGAATTGACAATTTCAAATGTAAAATGAAAACATGGAAAACACACACAACAATCAAAATGACTTATTTGACGACGTTTAGAAACTGATTTTGCATTTTAATTGCTTTCACGTCTGTAAGAATCGTATATTTTACACGTATACCCAAGAATAACAAATACTTACTAAATACACCAGTTAACTGTGGTTTTTACTCACTAGCGAAAAATTTCGTGGAGCAGTGAAAGAAAATACGTCGATAATACACTGGACAGAATTGACATTAGTCTCCCAGCTGTGGAATGTGAAAAAATTTTAAAATTGTACAAAGTTGTACGAATGCGTCATGTGTTTGGTGATAACGGAGCCGTACAACACGTGGTTTTGATTATTCGATAGTTGTGCCATCGCAAGTGAAACAAATAACGACATCGAAGATCTTTAC
Organism: Schistocerca gregaria; assembly: GCF_023897955.1. Taxonomy (NCBI): domain Eukaryota; kingdom Metazoa; phylum Arthropoda; class Insecta; order Orthoptera; family Acrididae; genus Schistocerca; species Schistocerca gregaria. The sequence goes on from NC_064921.1 coordinate 493,502,545, forward strand.
TTCCACCAGTTGCTACGTGTGTGCAGAAGGATCTACAGCACCTGATACTCACCCAGAATTGAGAGTAATTTGTATGGGTCTGCGGCAGTGAGTGAAAGTAAGTACAGACGATGATGTCCAGACTAAAAATGGACTTTAAATGTCCATCATGCAAGGCGTAGTTCCAGGCCCAGCACAAACCCTAGGAAATCGTTCAACAATTGGGTCACAAACTGCGATTCGATAAACGATTGATGATTCTTACCATGTGCAATGAATTTCGTCTCGTTAGACGCACAGCTGTTAAAGTGGGTGCTGAAGATGCTTACGGAACAACGGGAAGAGCTAAGAACGAGCGTTTTTGGGCCACTATAGGACGGAGAAATATTTTTTGCCCGTGTTAGTGTAACGCGCGAAATGTGGAACAAAAAAAGTCCAGGCCGTGGTGCCATTCAGATTTGTCCAAACCAAAAATGTTAATTTCATTACTGTAGCCCAAAATTATAACTTCCGTTTACTGGGACAGAAAGGACGTTTGTTGATTGATATCATGGAATTTGATCTAAAAAATCACATTTTCTGTAGACTGCGAAGCGTCTGACTTGCCATCAAACGTTTGTAGCAAAGGAAATAGTCATCCGGGATATCCTCATTCACAACGCGTGTGCCCTCACCGGTGCATGTGAGATTTAGCCGAACTTCGCCAATCCACAAAACAGCCTTCAACTCGTGTACAGTGACTGCTACCTTTTCTTGCACTCCAAACAATTATCTGAAGATGACGAGGAATTAAAGACTTCAGATGCCAGTTCGTTTAATTTCCAGGTGTAATTGTAATCCGTGCACCTTTTACCCTCAACCGTAGGCTGGAAGCAGAGAATAAATATAAGCGGCAAAGTGGTTAAAACGTCATTCATTCGAGAAGAGCATAGTTGCATCTTACTTCCTTTGTCTCTGTTCATTTTACTGTGATCCGTTTATGGGCGAAGTGGGATTGATAGACCACTTATGAATAAAGGTTTTCATAGGCTAAGTGACATTATCTTTTAGTGGGCAGCAAAGCGTGCTTAAGACATAACCGTAGCTAGGTGAGCGTAATCGTCCATTAGAATTTCCGATATTAGTAGGCTTTGGATGAAGCGCGAAATCTGCACCGCAGAAAAGTGAAACCGGTATAACTATAGACCAAAAGTTAAAATGTCACACGTGGAAGATAATCGTGAATCAGATATGAGACGATAAAAAAATCGATGTATCAGATGACATATTGCCATGTGATTCGTTGACGTACATTCGCGGTGGTACGAGCGCATGATCCAGGTGACTACTCTACCATCAGCCCAGCTATCTAGAAACTCCGTATTATGATACTGGATATTCTGTGATAGATTAAAGTAAACTGAGCGACTTACTAATGAATGAGTCGGCAATCATTGTAAGTTACGATTTTATATGTTAAGCTATGTAGACGTGTTTATTCCCAAAAATAAACGAATTACTGCCATGGGATTTTTCTCATAGCATCGTGCCTTTCTCAGAGTTTGTTTTCAAAATTCAAGTACGTGGGAGCTGTTTATTTGTTAGTAGTCGGTGTTCTCGTGCTGACACCAAAAAACCGTCTGGTGTCGCCATTGTTTTATTCACTAGTAAAAGTGTGCTTGAAAACCACGACGCTATCCAGAAATATCTCATCCGCGTATTAAAATCACCTAAACATGGCCTTGATCCTTTAATGCGGGTCCTTGAAACCCTTTTTCTGCCGCAGATATCAGTTTGCCTAGTGTTTCCTTTGAAATTCACTTGGTGTCTTACGTACTAAGCTTTAATAGGACTGTGCCTGGCAAAGCACTGTAGTATTCAGACCAGTAACAGATTAACCGCTCCCTTGCTTTCCGAAAGATAAAATGTTTTTTTTAAAATTTATTGTGAGCGGCAAGATTAATAAATACTCCTAATATGCGTCTTTTTAATTTCAGTTGAATCATTAGTTTGTGTTACTGACAGTTTAAAGTGAGATCACTAGGTTACATTAATTCGTCTAGTGAGGTGCTCTGAAGCCCTTTCTGCGTCACAGTTGCTGGGAAGATAAACTCCCACATTTCTGCAGGGTACCGCCATTTAAGTTTTGACGGAAGACCTTATTTTCTTCTTGTTCTGCTGTGTCAAAGAACTTAATGCATAGTCCAAGAACTGGATAGATGCCTCAAAATAGGGGAGATTTTCTCGAGGGAGTGTCACGAACGGTGCTGTTTGCGACGTATAAATCACTTTGTATATAGTATGTAGCATTTAGTGGCAAACAGTAAGCTATAATTGTCAAATATCTAAGGACGGAACAAAATACAGATGTAAAGGTAATTTTCGGAGTACTTCAAGGAAGTGTGATAGGACCGTTATTGTTTACAATATACCTCTATAAATATTTTAAAGCATCGGGTGCTCTTCAAAACCGCTCGCAGATGGTGTGAATGTCTGTAACACAGTAGCAACGCGGAAGACAACTGTTTACAGAATGACATGCAAAGGACTGATGATTAGTGTAGGCTCTAGCAGTTTACTCCAAATGTAAATTAATGTAATACATTGCGCTTACGTAGGAAAAGAAATCCACTCTGTAAAACTACACTGTTGGCGACAAATTGCTGGGAACAGTATCTTCGTAAAGTACTTACGAGTAACTGTCCAGAGCGACCTTAAGTGAAGTTACCACATAGAGTAAATTGTAGGAAAAGCGGATGTCAGACTAAAATTCATAGTAAATATATTAAGGAAATGTAAGTCATTTACGAAGGAAGTTGCTTAAAAGGCCCTTGTTCGACAGATTCTTGAGTATTGTTCATCAATATTGGAGATAATGTTACTGTGGCATGCTCTCAGTTCTACCCGCCCAGCATTCACAAATGCCATACGTATTTCAGTAGTTGGATAATTGCGTTGATATATTATGCACCCTTGCCACATCCATCTAGGATGGCTTCCGCAATGCAGACTTGGGTATAGGTAGACATGTCCTTCAGAGTTTGGAGTCGGACCGGTACTACGAAGGCACGAGGTAAGGACGCGGTGCGGTTCCACGCGCGGGTGGCCTGGCACCTGCCTCGTTAAGGACGCTCTCACAGTCACGCGACGTTGACGCCCCGCCTGCATGTTCTCGTGAGTGGGGGTGTGCCAGCACTGCCAACTGCGACCTCTACCTGCAAAAATTTCTCTGCTCGATAAAACATAGTATGGACCGCCAGTTGTTCTCAGGTGTCGAGGTACCACCGCGTACACGTGCAGTGGGTTGCCCATTATCGTGATTACTAATATGTGAGACGTTTATACTGATCTGCTCAGAAACAGTTTTGCTGGCGGACTTCGATAAATCCACTGCACTAACAATGAGTCTAATTTCACAATGGTTAAACTTAAGTAACACAGTCTCAATTATATTAGTCGTAGATAAACTTAATAATCTCCTGTACCCAGATATGACTACTTTCAGAAAGATTCAAAGATCCAAACACTGGAGAGAAACATCTACAATGCCAACAGCTTATATACCACCACCAGCTGGCTTCTGACACCTTGCACAGATAGTCACAAAAAAGTCAGTACGGAGAGAATCCCCCAAAAAACACCGTACTCAATTTTCACGTCAACACACTATTCATTGGCTTCAATTAAATCGTGCCAATTCAGTCTTCTTCACGTACCACGTACCAAGCTAGTGGAGTCAGAAACGGAGCAAGATAGATTCTAATATTGCGGGTTGCATACTTTACAAATCAAGGCGCCGCAGTTGTCAGGGTAAAGCAAGATGGGTAGTAGCACTTCAGAAAGTATGCTTGATATTTTTAACCGGTATGACGACATTTATCGACTTAAAACTGAACTACTGCCGATTTTATCCGAAATATTTGGCTACAAAATTTCCTCTGCATGGCTGCTCTTTTGTAAATGTATTTCATTCTACCTTAGTAGTATAGTTAAAGAGTTCAAATGTAGCTGCGTGCACACATTTGCATGATTTTAGTGGACGGTCATTTGTCTACCGTGCGGCAGTGGCATACGTTAAAAATCGGTCCATCATTATTGCAATTATTTCGTGAACTACTACTTCCACAAAAAATGTATCTATGGGTTTCTGCAGATTTCTTGGGAAGTGATTTGGAATTATCATTTTTTCACAAATTGGCAAATAATTTGTTTCTATGAGATGAAAATCTCCCTGAATAATACTGGTTTTCTTTTCTTCTCGAAATCCTGCTGAAATGTGCCAATTGGGTACAGAGAATTCTAGAAGCAAAACATGTCTATCAAGAGCACTGAAAAAATATGTACATTTCTCGAAAGTCGGGGTTGCCAACTTCACCAGACAAAAAGTATTCTAGACAAAAAAACCCATACCTTGTGCCAGCATAGTTCTGATACGTAGATATGCCATAATCGAAGCTGTTCCGTTACCGAGTGATCAGCTATCTGAAGATGTGCAGGAAGGTCGGAATAGTCACCCGGCGTTATCTCTAAGATTTTACACGAAAGTATTGCTGTGAGAAAACGATGCACGTCGTAGTCCATTGGATTTTGGCATCTTTGGGTCTATTCTATTTGAGTGTCCAGAAAATGACAATGTAGGAAGATAAACAGATGCCACCTGAGCTGAAAGAGATGCTTTTTATACCACCTTTCAGTGGACAATTCGAAAGTGACCCTTCTGAAAGCACTAATGACACGAGCACCGAATGTGACTAATGACCCAGACTGAAAAATGTAATATATCGAATAAAACGTTTCAGTAAGGCAATTTAGACTTCTACTTCGTTATCAGTGACCTAACAATACTTCAAACCCAAAGTTTTAGTGGAATCAGCGAAACTTATAATTTTTGATCCGACATCAGATTCAAAGTCAGAAACGCAAAGAATCTAAAAAGATCAGTTTTGTAGGATTTTACACCCTTTTTGGTACGTCGAACTTTCGAAGCGAGTGGGCTCATTGTGCTCCGCTATTAAGTCAGTGCCATGCCACATACCTTCATTGTTGCTGTAGTTTCGCTAGTATGCGGTCGCTTCATCCTAGTCGACTCGTGTTCTTTTCCTTGGGCTGCAGTAGTGCAAGGCTAGTCGTGATTTAGGACGGACATAAGGTACCCATCATGCTGTTCTAAAGTGGTACTGAGAAGGCGAAATGACCGATTGTCGAGATCAGATGGCTTTCAACGAATTTCGTTTTGTGATCAGACGAAAATTGAGTTCTGCAGTGTATACAATTAAGACTGTGCTCTGTAAGAGGAAGAATGTCTGGAAGAAGTTTGTGCTACAGTGCACACCTTATACATAAAACTACAAATTTCGTCCAGAGCAAACAAATTGGTTGTATTCTTCTTCATTCCCCCTTCACCATGAAAAAAAAAAAACACAATTGTTCCATCAAACGAAAAAGGGTCTACAGAGCAACGTCACTGTTAACTCCCCAGCAACGATTTCAAGCGCTATTTGTGTGTTGTTATAGGCATAGCAGCGTGCATTTATGGGCCAATAACAGCAAAATCCTAGATTTCACTAGCCCCAAACTTCAAGACATCCAGTCCTTTGGGTCAATGAGCCTCAGGAACAGAATTCGGACATGTCCATTGACAATTTTCTGCTGTCGCTACTGGTACGTGCTGTGAGGTATTGGGCTATTTACTGCCAGGACATCGAAAGGTTTCTTTCCAGTAGGTGTCGGGAAACACAAGTCACCGAGGCAAATCAGAAGTCCTTAAGCTAGCCTTTATAGTCCCCGAACACAACCCATTTAGAATAATTATGGAAAGACCAACCCATCATCTAAAAGCTGAAAAAATGCTCATACCAGACCGCCGCTCTAGCGCCGACCACATCGAACAGGGCGAGCCCACAGGCGCTGCCAGGAAATACGTTACACATTGTAAAAGAAAATAGAAAATTCGGTAACGAGCAGGTTGTTGTTCTTTTACGGTATCAATTTAAATGACGGCCAGGAGAAGAAATTGGTGAGTCGCTGAAAAATGCGATGGAAATGGGCTTTAAAGATACCTAATTATTGTAAGGGGGCGGAACGCAACTTCGTGAAAGGGGGCACGACACGTTGACGACTGGAATTCAGATTTAGTTTCCAAGGAGGAAAAAATACCGAACTGGATATACACTACTGTGAAATCGATGTTCTCCAAGGACGCTGAGCAGTACGAGGAAATAACAACTCCACGGAAACCTCATGCGCAGCTTTGGTCGCACAGAATGAAATTAACAGGACGGTAAAGAAACAGCGTGAAAAAGCGATTTTCGTTTCGAAAGATGTAAGCTATAGAAGCCAATTTACACTTTAATGTTGAAATAACTATTGATTTTTAAATGAGACGTGCAGCTTCATACGAGGGGCTGCTGAAAAGTAGTGCTTCTGAATTGGTTATGTGAAAATTCTCAAGGCTTTTTAAATAAAACAAACCTTAACATTCTATATTTCTACTCTTAGTGTCTACCTGTTTATTTCTCAACAAAGTCACCCTGCTGGTACGCGCATTTCTCCCAACGAGAGACATTTGTTGATAACATCACTACAGAATGTTAGACTTCTTTGAAGGAGCCACAACCTTACCTCTGCTTGCACCACTTCGTCGCTATCGAAGTGAAGTCATCTTAGGTTTTCTGTAAGTTCCTGTAATAGGATAAAATGATTGGGCCATTTCGTAACTGTATGGAGGATGAGCGATGACAATGAACCGAAGGCGTCGGATTGTTACAGATGCCGCAGAGCTTGTGTGTTGTCTGGCACTGTCATGTTGAAGAAGAGGGTGCTCTATGTGTGGACTAACTCTTCGAATTCGGGAAACTGCTATACGAGGTGCGTTCAAGTTCTAAGGCCTCCGATTTTTTTTTTTTTTCTAATTAACTACTCACCCGAAATCGATGAAACTGGCGTTACTTCTCGGCGTAATCGCCCTGACACCATGATTTCATGGCAGCGGCGAAGGCTTCTTTAGAAGTCTGTTTTGACAACTGGAAAATCGCTGAGGCAATAGCAGCACGGCTTGTGTATGTGCGGCCACGGAGAGTGTCTTTCATTGTTGGAAAAAGCTAAAAGTCACTAGGAGCCAGGTCAGGTGAGCAGGGAGCATGAGGAATCACTTCAAAGTTATCACAAAGAAACTGTTGCGTAACGTTAGCTCGATGTGCGGGTGCGTTGTCTTGGTGAAACAGCACACGCGCAACCCTTCCCGGACGTTTTTGTTGCAGTACTGGAAGGTATTTGTTCTTCAAAACATTTTCTTAGGATGCACCTCTTACCGTAGTGCCCTTTGGAACGCAATGGGTAAGGATTACGCCCTCGCTGTCCCAGAACATGGACACCATTTTTTCAGCACTGGCGGTTACCCGAAATTTTTTGGTGGCGGTGAATCTGTGTGCTTCCATTGATCTGACTGGCGCTTTGTTTCTGGATTGAAAATTGGCATCTACGTCTCATCCATTGTCACAACCGACGAAAAGAAAGTCCCATTAATGCTGTCGTTGCGCGTCAACATTGCTTGGCAACATGCCACGCGGGAAGCCATGTGGTCGTCCGTCAGCATTCGTGGCACCCACCTGGATGACACTTTTCGCATTTTCAGGTCGTCATGCAGGATTGTGTGCACAGAACCCACAGAAATGCCTACTCTGGAGGCGATCTGTTCAACGGTCATTCGGCGATCCCCCAAAACAATTCTCTCCACTTTCTCGATCATGTCGTCAGACCGGCTTGTGCGATTCCGAGGTTGTTTCGGTTTGTTGTCACACGATGTTCTGCCTTCATTAAACTGTCGCACCCACGAACGCACTTTCGACACGTCCATAACTCCATCACCACATGTCTCCTTCAACTGTCGATAAATTTCAATTGGTTTCACACCACGCAAATTCAGAAAACGAATGATTGCACGCTGTTCAAGTAAGGAAAACGTTGCCATTTTAAGTATTTAAAACATTTTCATTCTACGGTGCTGCCATCTCCGGGACTTATTGACAATGAACGCGGCCTCATTTTATAACAATGCGCATGTTTCTATTTCTTTCCAGTCCGGAGAAAAAAAAATCGGAGGCCTTAGAACTTGAATGCACCTCGTAGCTTACAAATATTGTCTTAGACCATTTATGCGAGGAAACTGACTGCGAGAAACTACTGGCAACATTTATAGAACGCAGTATTTAATAAACGTGCAAGTACAATTGCATTACATAACTTCAGTGTAATCACCCGCAATGTTATTACCTTTTGCAAACTGTCGGAAAGCCTTTGGGGACTGTTGGCAAGGCGTTATCTGTTGGTGACAGTGACATAATGCTCTACTGCACGGCCTACAGATGCTACATCTGGAAATCGGTGGCCCTGGAGGTGTTCCTTTAACTTGAGAAACGAGTCGAAAGACTTGTGTTTGGTGAGTAAGGAGGGTATTTGAAGACGAATCAGTACTACCGTTGCAATAAGAACTCGGCGTTGCTTACGTCATGACAGTGTAGTTGTCACGAAACACTATAGGATGGTCGTCTGCAATAAACGTGGACCTTTGCGCCGGATGCAGATGTCACTCCAAAAATAGGCAATAATAGTCATTTTTAATGACCTGCCCCTTGGACACAGTAAGCGTAAGAACAGCACTCTGTCATACGCCACTGTCGGCCGACTTGGTTCCTGCGTCAGTTTCTGTGGACGTGGCTAAACTAGGTGACGTCGTTCATTCGAATGACGCTTTAATTCAGGTTCATAGGATCGTGTCCCCATCTCATCAGTGGGGACGATACGCTGCGGAAATATCTCCTTCGTTGCAGTATCCGTCCAGGTGAAGCCAGTCATTACATACCGGTGTCATTTCTGTACGTCGGTGAATCGATGTGGAACCCAACGGGTCGCAAGTTTCCTCATGTTAAGACATCCCGTGCGTATCTACCAAGGCGTTTGATGACTTACAGAGACCAACCTCAACGATAATTCCCGGACAGTCCATCGATGGTGAACAAAAATAATACGACTTCCGATTTCAATCTGATCATGAGGAATGGGTGGATAGTCTGTGCGATGGAAATTCGCGGTCTCACTAGGACCCGCACGAAACACCTTGACCCAACAGGCAGTCGTCGTATACTGTAATACATTCTCGCCGCAGGCTTCACGTAATTCTCGATAAAATTATGATGCATTCTTGTCACAGGCAACATCGATTTTAATCCGCTAACTTTAATTACCTTTAGAACGGTGAAATGAACACTCTTCACGTCAACGCCACATAACACTCCCAATGGAAAACACATCCCGTCGGACGAAAATAGGGCGGAGAGCAACGTCACTGTTCTGCTCGTACTACCAAAAGGTGAACCACTAGTGTATTCTTTTGGTCATGACAACTTGCGTTTATGGACTAATAGCTAGTTCTGTAGCTTACAATTGATTTCTGTAACTTTTTGGAATCCGCCGTAAATTTATTTGAATAATTAACCAGTTAGGGAATACATTTGATCCTACGGCCCTGTTTGCTTCACAGGGCCAGCAATGTGTCGAAAGTGTGTGTCCGCGCGCCAACGTAACTGTTATACGTTCACTGAGTAGAGGTTAAATATTGAAATAATTTATAGCAGTGCTTCAGACAGATTTATACATTTACTTATATACGAACGTGCTTCTATCGTCATAAGCAGAGTGTTTCAAAGCCTTTAAATCGGATTTCCAGGTCACATTATGGGAAACAGGTATTTTTTAGAACCGAAATGTTTACTAACGCGTCGGCGTTTTTTAAATGTGCTGTCGCTGAGTTTACGCGCACTGGTGGTTAGTGTTTAACGTCCCGTCGACAACGAGGTCATTAGAGACGGAGCGCAAGCTCGGGTTAAGGAAGGAATGGGAAGGAAATCGGCCGTGCCCTTTCAAAGGACCATCCCGGCATTTACCTGAAACGATTTAGGGAAATCACGGAAAACCTAAATCAGGATGGCCGGAGACGGGATTGAACCGTCGTCCTCCCGAATGCGAGTCCAGTGTGCTAACCACTGCGCCACCTCGCTCGGTTTTACGCGCACTACTACCTGCATATGCAGTTTGTGTTGCCTATAATTAAGTCGTCTGCTCCGCGTGAAATTGATATTTTGTTCGAAATCAGTAAATGAATCAGTGGTTAATAGACCCTCTTAGTTGGGTGAAATCGCATAGACCCGTTTTGTCTCTAACAAAGTATGTTCAGAGAGAGAGAGAGACAGAGAGAATATATGTATAAATAGAACGATATTTGCTGTTAACTGGTCAGTCATTGTATATGTATATAGTGATCGTCATGCCCAACGGATGCATAAGTAGTAGGTTGCGCGTCCTGAGTATTACTTCTGAACGCGTGTGTTCGCTCTCTTTTTCTCAGCCAGTGTTGTCCAGTTAGACCTGACAAGAGTCGAGTTTTTAGTTAAATGCGACGCACCGGAGACTGGCCAGTTTAAAGCGGTTATACACAGCTCATTCCTGATTCCTGTGTGTTGTGTGTATTGAACAGCGTCAGTAGTGCCACATAGGAACACATTTATTGTCGTTGTAACATATTTGTGAAGGGTAAAATACTATTTACGTGGCAACACAGGCCAATGCAGCGGTGCCCAAAGCGGGTGTAGCTGGACGAATTCTGGTGGGTGACGAATTTTTTTTTTTTTTTTTTTCAGCAGAATTTGTCTAGCAAATGGAGGAGAGGGGTAGTGTCGTCTCATTTCAGATGCCTAGATTTGTTCTCAGTCCCAAACTTCACAACAAGGCCTCGCGGAATGTGGGCAGTAGTTGAACGGTTATCAGCAGGTGTGCCTGCTCAGAGGAAGTAAGTACTGTTGCGAAGGACGTGAACCAACAGAAATTATTATTGAGTGAATGTAGTATCTTATTTAGCATTAGTTGCCTCCTTTTTCTTCCCCTTCCATCAGGCCGCGAAAAGGGGCATCGCTCAAGAAGCCACATTCTTTCGTAGACTATTTCGACCTTCAGGTGAAAGCGTTAAAATGAGCACTTTCCAGGTGAATGCTAGTTTTTAACATTGATATTTTCATCAAGAAATCAATTTGTACTTTTGCAATTGCACGTCATCACTGTTCCTATCGACTGGTAAGGAAACTTGAAACTGCCGGAACGTAAACTACTGACATTCAACTCTGAGAGATTTCGGTAGTCATTCTGGCGTGTTTTGTTGTTCTGCAGTACAGTTCGTGGAATATATTCTTTTAATAAGACAAAATCTAAATTGTTGCTGATTGTCAGATTTTTTCATTTCTGTTACTGTAACTGTTATTTCCGTTCTGTCTCGATAAGCCTCACACCTATCGAATGTAACTGTCATTCACATTAAACAGTCCCAAGTATTAAATTTACGCAGTGCTAGAGCCCGAAACGTCTAGATCAATCTAAAAGTGTAAGCGTAAACGGAAATTCGTGAGACGTGCAAGTAAGACATGGACCCGAGATAATTTCTAAGACTTTCCCGGCGATTTGTTGTCACCTGGTTGAATCGGGTGTACTGCCGGTGGTCCGCGTCTTCCCAACACGATATTTCGACGTCGTAACTCGGCGTCTTCATCAGGTGTCCCTGAGACTGGTTGACGAGCTGACCTCGTCCCATATTTATGGTTGGGCGGTGTGTGGGTCTCCCTATGCCGTCCGCGCCCGTTGTGGCCATTTCTAGCGGTGGTATCAATCTCTAGCGCACGTAACAGTTGCGGGGATTCTTCTCAGTTCAATTGTCTCTCAGATTACATTTATAACTAGCAACCTTTGGTGCACTGCCAAGCAGACCACGAAGCAGATAACTTAATCGTTGCAACCTCATGCAGTTTAAAAAGTATTCCCGGATATTTCTTTTACCGTCTGTGCTGTGCATTGAGGTGACTTACTTTTTTTCGCTCAAAACAACACATACTGGAATAATTATATTGCAAATATTGGTCTACAAGAAGTAAGTAACTAAATTCGCTAAGGTTTTGTAATGAACACCGCCATTAAAGACAGTCAGTACATTCTCTCTCTCTCTCTCTCTCTCTCTCTCTCTCTCTCTCTCTCTCTCTCTCTCTCTCTCTCTCTCTCTCTCTCTCTTGTGCTAAAATGCCTCTATTCACATTTACTGTATTTTCTTTCAAGGCCACGATTGAAAACTAGGGGATGTTACTATAGAGAGCTGTTCCCTTTTTAGCGACTCCTGGCCAAACATACGCTTGTCGAAAATCTTTGTTTAAACTTTCATCACTTTCATTCGATATGCAATGGAGTGAATGATGTCCATTCAACATCGTCAGGCCAACGGAGAAGCTGTTATTTAGTTAAAAGCAGCATGAGAAACTATTTGTATAAGTCTGATTGCCATGCAAAGCGCCTAAGTTGAAGAGGCGGTAATCGAAGGGGTAAGCGCATTGACATTTGTTGACCGGCTAAAGAGTTTCGCTTGGTGCATATCGAATCCAACTACTACAAAACAATGTTCTTCTAAACCGGCAGTAACGCGAACGACGGATAGCTGCAGTGAAGGTGCCAGGCGGCTGCGGCACTTGGTGACGTCACTTCCCGGCAAGGCTGTCTCAGGTGAGCGCGTTTTGCCGTAAGAGTACTCCACCACAGCAGTTGGCGTCAGCTAGATGTTCCTGTTAAACGAGCTCTCGCTACCAGGCGACTGTGAAGAGCTATGCTGTTCCTAGAAAGCCCCTGTGAAGGCCGGTTCATGAGGAGCAAAGTTTAATTTAGAAGGTGCGATTCAGACACACAGTTATGACTAGTATCTGTTGTTCAGAATAACTACTGAACAGACCGCTGAATTGACTCGGATCAAAATAGTGAGGCGGGGATTGTTTCGAAAAGCCGAATTATGTGTGCAGGTCGCTGGCTACGCACTACTGATAATTCAACATAGACCAGTCGCATAACTTCAAGCGTGAACTGCCGCTTTGTCCATTAAAAGTGGATCTGGATTCCTTTTACGTTACTTCGGAAGTTAGTTGGATTATTATTCCCGTAGTCTTGGGTCATTGTTCATATAGCTAAACTGACGACATGGTTTATTCGAAAGATACCCTGTGGGCATCGGGTTTGGGCTGGAAACATAAGGCTCCAGTAAGTCAACCTGGTCTTGGAGTCAAGGAATTCCTTTGCCATGCATACGGTAAGGGTCAGACTGTTGCCTCAGTTGTGGGAAACAGGCTAGTGCATAAAACGTGTTCGCCCGGCTTGACCAAAGGAAAAACTTAAGATCATAACACTACAGTCACGAAATATAACTGTCGCATAACACTATGACTGTCGACATAACACCGATAAATTAATGCAAATTATGTCACTTCCGTCGCGATCCACTGTAGGTTAAAAACAGACATTGTCGTCTCCGAAATTCACTCCAGGAGCTGGAAAGTCTTACTTCCGTGTACGTCAGAAAGAAATAACCTATTCAAGAACTAAAACATAAGTCTCTTCATCATGACTCTCCTCCAATGGAACGTTCGCGTCCTTAGGTCCCACAAAGAGGATTTACGGCTGCTTCTAGCGTCGCAGCGTCCCCTTGTACTCTGCCTGCAGGAAACGAAATTGCGCCCTCAGGAATGCTTTGAGCTTTCACATTTCTTTCCGATTTGTTTTGACCTTCCCCCTGATGTCCGCATTCCCTCTCATGGGGTCGTCACGCTGCTCATAGAGGATGACATTCACAGTCAACCCATCTCGCTGACTACCAATCTTCAAGCTGTGGCAGTTCGCCTCTTCCTCCCCCGCCTTACTTATTCCCTCTGTGCTATTTATGTCCCTCCATCATTCGCTGTCACCAGGGCAGACTTCATTCAACTTACTGGGAAGCTGCCTCCCCCATTTCTCCTACTCGGTGATTTGTAATGCGCATAATCTCCTTTGGGGGTTCTCCTAGGACCTGTCGGAGAGGTGCCCTCTTGGCTGACCTTCTCAACCAACTTAACACTGGAGAACCCACTTTCCTTTCCGACTCCTCGTACACCTATTCCCATTTGGGTCTATCCTTCTGCAGTGCCCAGCTTGCCCATCGCCTTGAGTGGTCTGTTCCTTCTGATACCTACTCGAGTGACCATTCTCCGTGTGCTATCCATTTGCTGACTCTTACCCCATCTATGTGCATACCCAAATGGCAGCTTGCTAATGCTGACTGGCAGCTTTACTCTTCCCTGCCGACCGTCGAAGAACAAATTTCCCCACTTGTGATGATTCTCAAACATTATCCTTACTGCTGCAGGATGTTCCATTCCTTGCATTTACTCTTTAATCATGTCGTATCCCAGTCCCTTGGTGGACTGAGGCATGCTGCAACGCAATTAACGCATGGATACATGCTCTCCGCGTTCTTAACCGTCATCCTACGATGGCAGACTGCATTCATTATAAACAGATTCGAGCAAAGTGTCGCATTCTTCAGGATAGAAAAAAGCTAGATGAATTTCCTTCCCTAGTTCTTTTAACATTTAAACACCTTCCTCTGTCGTGATGGACAACCTCCAACGGCTCTCTGGGGGGCAAGATCCATTCCCCAATTTCCGGTCCGACAGACGCTGACGTCATCGTGGACCCTAATGCTGTCTCCAACACCTTTGGCCGTTATTTTGCTGTTCCCTAGTCTGTCCATTGGGACTGATGTATAGTCGATGAACTTCGGTGTTCGTGTTCTATAGTTTTGACTTGCGCGCCCATGACCCTAGTTGTTTTTTGCGCCCTAATGCAAAACAAAACAAATTGTTTAGCGTAACAAAGCAACATGGTCACAATTAGTATAAAATAGCATAAAAATTCTAATTTATAGTAAACTTTCATGAAAACAAAAGTGTTTAATACACCTCTGTAGCTGAATTTTATGCATGATAAAATTTTAAATTGCCCAGATGTGTTTAGTTGGAAATTTTTAAGAATATATTGACTGATGGATAGGTCATCAACCAGTATAAATCGAAAGAGGTTATTTCCTTGTACCTGGTCATATTTCATTATGTGCTATTGCAATTCTGGCATTACGTAACTTTGTAGCTCAGTAGATAGTTGTCGTTACATTGTGTAAATCAGGTTACAGATATTACAAAATCAAAGACTCAACAGGCGATACGGAAACTTAACAGACGCCATTACTTGTCGCCACAAAGATGAAAACGTAACTTAATTTTTCTGTAAGATTACGTCGTGGAGCTTAGTGTAGTTACTGTGGACGTACCAACTGATGATCACAAGGTGATTTGTACTTAGAATGGTTGGAAGTTACACGTTTACTGTGGTGATACATTGATCTCGTCAGTGAAATCCCGATCTTATGTTGAGATGCAGTATTCATAAATTGTTCATTACGGAGAATAAGTGTAACAGAATAAGAAAAAAGTAATATATTTGCGAAGAGCATTAAAAAAGTATTACTTCCCAAAAGTTAATCGTTTTGAAATTTGACTCCTCACGCCATACAGTGACATTGTTACAAATATTTCATATGAAAGGAGGTCTTATCAGTTGACAGTTGTTTATAATAAAAAATCATTTAGTTTAGTTGGCGTCCTGTCACCTCAAAGATGCCAACAAAGTGAAATATCAGGTCAGTGACCGAGCGAGGTGGCGCAGTGGTTAACACGGGACTCAGATTCGGGAGAACGACGGCTCAGGCTCAAACTTACGTCCGCCCAACCAGATTTTGGTTTTCCGCGACTTTACTAAATCACTTACGTCGAATGTCGGGACGTTTCCTGTGAAAAGACGCGGCTGATTCCCTACTTCGTCCTTCATTTCTCCGAGCTTTATGCTCCGTCTCTTAACGACCTCGTTAGAGGTGAGTGTGATGATGGCGACATATACACACGTCAGATACTTCTGAGTTTTTATACTTGCTAAAGCACACAATTTTCACTGTACTATATTTGAGAATGGCTAAATTGGTGAAATAACAATTGTGAATACCGAATTTTGAAATTGAATACTTTAAATATTAAAAAGACGACGATTCTGTCTGTCAGGAAGTGTTACTGTGTCGGATTTACATGTATTGACAGAGTTGCCATTTCCGCTGTCGTTTATTAGAGAAATTCTCCACCAGGCTGTATCCTTAGAACGTGAAAAAACTTGATCGTGTGCTGTTTGGATGACCAATATTTCTTACTTTTTGTTGAACTTCTTAGTATAAAACATATTGGGTTATTCTCGAAACTGGCAGAAAATAAATTAAGAAAACGTCAGTTGACGTGTCATGTTTAACGCTGTTTTCTCTCTGCTTGACGTAGAGTGTTTAATCACCAGATTACGAATACGATGAACATGAATGATAGACCATAGCTTTGGAGAAATTTGCGGCTGTAAGACAGCATGCAAAAAGTGTTGACTCGCAGCGCTCGTTCGGCGGGCGTCAAGGTCGGTCTGTGATTCACACTGGCATGCCGAATAGTTGTATCACACTGAGGCGTCTATGACGTGATTGTGTTACCCGCAGTAGGAATATTTAAACCGATATTGGCTCATGTGCAGCCACTACCTCCGGTCATTCGTGGGAGCACTTAAGAATTAATTGCAGTGTCGTTCCGGCCTCGAGACATCTCAGTGGAGTACTTGTTTTTACTTCTCGAGGAAAACAATGTAATTTACGACAGAAAAGTTGCCACTTGAGTTAAAAAAAAAAAACTGAGCGCACGTGTATCAAGTGTTCCGTAACTGGTTGATACACGCGACACGTACCCGTGATTGTCACGCCAAGTGCCTCCTACAGACGATGTTCACTGCTCTGGGCACCTGCTTTGAGTTGTCATCGAAACAAATTGATATAGGCGCGCTTAATAATATCGTTGCTTAGGCAAAGAACATTCGACGGAATCTCTAAGTCCTAGCGCGGCACTGAGTTGTTATTAAAAATATCCATGCTCGTCTTGTTGTTAAAAGCCCTTCGGTCAGATTTTGAGGTGTCAGTTAAAATGTTACTGTCATCGTGCTAAAGTGTATTTATTTTTAACAAAGACCTTAGTTGTTCCTTCTGTCACACTTCCGGAGCATGCTCTCACTAGGGCGTGCAGAAAAGTAATGACTCCGAATTTTTTATGTGGAAACTCTTCAAGCTTTTTAAATAAAACAAACTTTATTAAAATTCTACATGCTTGTTCTTAATTTCTACATATTTAATTTTTCAACATAGTCACTCTGCCGACGAACTCTGCACCGCTTCATCGCTATTCAAGTGAAGTGAAGTTTCCAAAGGTGATCTTTGTTTTGGAAGTAGGTGAAAACGGGGTGGAGCCAGATGGGAACGGTATGGGGGATGATTGATGACAGTAAACCCAAGGCATCGCATTGATGCAACTGTCACAGCGCTCGTCTGGCATTGTTATGCTGAAAGAGAGGGTGCTCTACGTGTGCACGATTTCTTCAAATTCGAAACTCGATTACGGCACGCTGTAACGCACGCACGTACATACTTACGAAACACACAGCCATGTTAACACGCTACAGTTCGTCAGGGGATAGCAGATATGTTATCAGAAGAATAAAGATGTAGAACTGTAATAAGAATTCTTTTGACGATCTTTCGGTGTGTCCACGTAAAAATTTCGTAGGCATTACTTTTCAAAATGCCCTGATAATTTCTGATGTAACTGAGTGCCAGGTTGGTCCCTTTCGAGAGATGAATTTGACTTTGTGCCGCCGGAAATATTTTAGAGCAATGCTGTCGTTCGTAAACGTATTCATTCCCTGTGTGGCAATTAACATTAAGTACTATACACTTCTTGGGACCTGAAACAACAAATGCTATACCTTATTTTACAAGGTTAAGGATAGTACTGCCGAACGTGCAGGTAAACTTCTCATCAACTGAAGCTTAGTTTTGACTACTACCGCCTATGAATTTATTGCCCTTCGTCATAAGCCTGGAGTCTGTCGTACTAACGACCAGTGAAAAAATACGGTAAGACAAAGGTAAGAACTTCTAATCTTGAGGCGAATTGCTATTTACTGTTTGAGCCATCAACCCAGAACGATGGCTGTTAAAGGTGGAATTTTTTCCCTTCTGTTTACACCGGATTTTAAGGGCTCACAGAGAAGCACCACAGGTGGAATGTTTATGCAACCTACTGTGTGTGTGCGCTGTCCCATCGATGACGTCAGGGAGGCGTCATTGGGGCTGTATTGGAGACGCGTGGCGACCTTGAGAGAGCAGTCTACGTGCTTCACAAGTTGTCGGCGCGCCTGTTGGAACTACAGGCATACGGCAATAAACATTCGCTTGTGTTTCACGTTCCTATCGCAGGCAGTCGCTTGGTATCCAGATGCCAGACTGCGTGACCTACCTTGATTTACGTTTAAAAGCGTGGCTGACGGGCGCAGTAAATTGGCTTGCACTGTTGGTATTCATCCAGCCAGTTGCAAACATTAGCCATTATCATCTCGTTACCATTGGAAGCAGAGTGTTTACAACTTTCCAATCAGAATCTTACTACCGGAGCGCAGAAAACAATATTTCCATTCCCAGTGTGCTAAGATACCAGAACAAAAGGAGACCAAAAATTAAGTAGCTAAGCAATATTAACTCTGTTACTTCAGGGAAAAGCAAATGTAAAAGACTCGACTCAAGAGTACTACATACAGGTCAGCTGTGTCTTAAGTGGAACCTGGCCTTGTTGGATTCGTCAATGCATCTCCAATTACGATATTAGTTTCCGAGTAAAAATATTAACTTCAGTTTCTGATTACACAATTGAATTTTGTTTTCAGCGAACGTTTAATGCCGGGATTCCTGGTTGACATTACACTGTTACTTCGCACATGATATTGTAGTACTCGGAAATGCGCGAGAAAGTCCTTTAGGTATTGTGTCCTGTTGCGAAAACAATGCATCAAAACGCTGGCGCCATCATTTACTTTTGAATACAGGGAAAGAAATAATTTTTGACTCCTTTCGATTTAAAAAAAATGATATTTCTGCAATTTTGGCGTGAGTGGTGGTCGAATATCGGGCCCTGACAACTGTTTACTACAGGGCATCAATAAAGAAGGCTGCCTCCTGGACTGTTGCTAGTCCTGTAATAACAGAAGATCATCAAAAAATTGAAACTGATAATAAATAATAATGTTGTCAGTAGTTCTTGACAGTTCCGTGAAACATGGCACTTTCACACTAGTTTTAAAGTAAGTTTCCAATAACAGTTTTCGAGACATCACTTAAAGTTCATCTGTTTGAGGGACATACCTCACCAGGAGACTCCAGTGAGTGCAGAATACTTGTTTACGCTATTGCGTATTAATTTCCTTCCTTTCTTGTTTACAGATTCTGATGGCGGAGGTCCCGGAAAGGACGGCGCCCCTCTCGGGGAGCGCCGACCCGCTTCTGCCCCGCCCCCAATCGAGACGACGACGTACACGGTGAGTGGATATGTGGCGGCTGCGTGTTGTTACAAATCTCCGGTACAGATTAGCAAAATGGAAATCTTCCTCTACAGCTAGACGTATGCTATAATGGGATTTTCTGGGTACATTGCTAATAATAGCAAATTTCATCAGTGTAGAGGTTTTATCTCCAACATATCAGCGCATGCAGTAGCTGGTCAGAAGTATCCGGACACTCGCTAGTATCCACACTTCATTTTTTTGACGGCATGAAGTGTGGTGGTGATACTTTCAGCAGGGTGCCCTCAAGAGCGGAGACTAGAGAAGGTAGTGATGCTGGACCTCGGGATTCGGAGCGAAATGGAAGTTCACATAAGGCTAGGGACAACTCGGCCCGAAACGTGAAGGACCAATAGCATACCAGGGTAGTAGGAGCCAATGCGATTACTTCGTTTCGGATAAGCTTGTGTGCGGTCTGGCGGAGACATTTTTATCTTCTCTGTTTTGCGGGCTCCATGGCAGACATGCCGAAAGCTTAATGATTACACGTGAAACCTTATGTGAACGATTTATTAGCAAATGATTCACGGAACATTGTATTTTATTGCTGCAGTTATTTTGTGAAAAAGGGGAGGGAAATGAAACTTAGTCCTTATCTTTAATACTTCAGTGCTCGTTTGGCTCGCATGTGCTTCTGGGACACTGACATATTGTAAAACGAAAACTTTTTGTAATTTCTAGCACAATTTGTATTGAATTGCCTTGGCGAATAGTGGCACATGCTACAATTATGTGTATATTTCGTCTTTAAATGATTATTTCGCGAGACGTAAAACGCGAGTTAGGAAAATTATGGTACAAGACAGTCGGATGCCGTAATATTAATGTCCATTCTCTACTTTGCAGAGAGTTCATTGTTACTCACAGAAATTTGAACTTTGCTCGTTCCTGCCTAACCACACCCTCGGAAGTCGCGACTTCCTCAGAATAAACAGAAGTGTATTCGTGACTAGCTAGGAAGCAAATATTATTGCTGTTTCTTTCACTTAAAGGAGCTTGATCTTTCGTTCTTTAATCAGATAATTACAATTACTCGTTACAGAGAGAGAGTACGCTCTTGTATGTAATATCGAACTTTATAGAAAATTGTTCTATTACATGAATAAGAAAGAACCAAAATCTGTTACAAACATGAAAATCGGGAAAAATATTTGCATGTAGCAGGACGCGAACCTGCTCCCTCAGACACCGCAACCACATGTCACTTAAATTAAGAACACGATGTTCGCATCGACCTCAAAACTTGGATATTATTTATTACATGATTTCCACTGATGTGTCGTTAAATGCCTTCTTAATTGTAATAAATAGTACGCAGAATGATGTTTGTGATAACTCTTCGATGCGCCATTGCCTTCAAAAGGCATACTGACATGAGAGCAAGTTGTAATACAGAAAGAAACAGAATACGATGAAATTCAATATGGAGTCCCCGCAGTAGCAAGCGGGCGACGTCACGTGACCCGAGCCGAATGTGGTGAAATGCTGTTGGTCATTCTCGCTTCGCTGGCCGTGGTGGCCGAGCGGTTCTAGGCGCTACTGTCTGGAACCGCACGACCGCAGGTTCGAATCCTGCCTCGGGCATGGATGTGTGTGATGTCCTTGGGTTAGTTAGATTTAAGTAGTTCTAAGTTCTAGGGGACTGATGACCTCAGAAGTAAGTCCCATAGTGAACAGAGCCATTTTATTCTCGCTTCGGGCGGAGCTGTCCCTAACGATAAGTCAACGTTCTCAGTTATCCCAAAGGTGTTCCACTCGTTCCAGATTGTGACTCTGGGCAGTTCAGTCCATTTCAGGAATGTTATTGTCCACAAACCATTGCCTAACAGATGCTGCTTACTGGCAGGATTATGCCTGTTACTTTTGAGGCATTGCGAAACCCCTCCACCTAATTGGCGCAGTTTATAGAGCGAATAATCATTAGTTTTTTTGCCATCCACTTCCCAGTGGCGTTACTTTTTGCACCACGTCAAGCATCGTGTAACACTGACTACAAAGTATGACGGTCACGAGGAACTGTTTCACTACGGTGCCCCATTCTTTGCATGTACATGTGCACAGTATTAGTGCTCGGTGCACTGCTGGCAAGGATTTCTTCCTCTGATTTGT
Organism: Schistocerca gregaria; assembly: GCF_023897955.1. NCBI lineage: Eukaryota > Metazoa > Arthropoda > Insecta > Orthoptera > Acrididae > Schistocerca > Schistocerca gregaria. Next base: position 493,524,019 of record NC_064921.1, read on the forward strand.
CACTTCTTTTTTTACAACCATCCTCAACTATGCTTGTCGGCCCCTGTCAATCATTACAAGATGTCTGCCTGATCATGATCTTGTTTCAGTTGTTGTTGTTGTTGTTGTTGTTCCTTCGTATTTACAAGTGACATTCCTGTTACCAACAGTTGACTACGACTGGTTTAGAAGAGTTGAAATGTCCCTGATGGATCTGTTACTCAGGTGACATCCAATGAATAATCCAGGTTCGAAGTTACTCGGCCCTCCCTACCGACGAACTTAGCAGTTACTGCTACTCTGCTGACAACACTAAAATCCCAGTCTCCATTTATAAAGGCAGGTCCGCTTCTCGTGACGTACAGTGATAAAATTCCGCATGACATAGGGTTGTTCAGATAGTGTAAGTATCTATTCACGATGTTCTTCCATGTATTTAGATTTTGTATATCCTCTTTTACACCAAATGTATTCATCATTAATTTTACACTTTGGATCCAGATGCTCATGGGTCGTCCTTTTCCTCCTCTTCCTTCAGTTGTCCACCCCAATATGTATTTCATCCATTCCTCTTCTATGCACATACCACTACAATTTACTCGTATCCAACACATCAGATATTTCCTTCAACTTCCATTTTCCAATTATTTGTCGGCAGCGGCTGTGTTTTCCTGATGTGATGTCATTCGCGGAAAAGTGAAGCCACTTCTGCATGTGCTGCATGTTTATTTGATGAGGCTACAGACCTGAATTAAATTCTACCCGCTGTGCCGGGATTGTTGCAGCCACGACGTAGGGAGCCCATGGCCGTTCTCTCTACTGATGTTCTTAGGCTGTTTTGGGATTTCAGGTGCCTCTCGTATTTTGTGTGCGCGTATTGTCGTCTCCTGCGTGTGCTGGCGATTCTTGGAACCTTACAGGCTGCTGTGAATCGTAATGATGACTTGGTAGTGCCAGTCTATGGTGTCGCTCCGGTGGAATATGGCGTTAGTGTTCTGCGGTAGGTGCCATTAGCCCTTCCGTTTTTCTCCATGTAGAAGGCACCGCACTTACAATGTGTTTCGTATATTAGGCCTACAACTGCAGTCTTTATGGGTTTATGGAATCTTCAGTGGGTTGTACGAAATTCAATGATATGCAGCTTTTTTCTGTTTTCGCTTGATATTGATTTTATCGCTAATTGGTTTTGACCTTAAGGTAACGGTTGAGTACGTTTATTTCCGGTAGAAATAGTGTTTGCCGTTGGGAGTTCTGTTGCTCTCCATACCCATTACCGGAATCGCACCGTTACTGCCTTGTTTCTGCGCTAATTGAATGTTCGTGCGCGGGCTGTTAATATGCTTTCAAAAATTTGCCCTTCGCAAAGTTAAATTATTATCCTGCAGAACACATGTACTCAGCGGACAAGCCATTCTCCCACTACCAAATGCCAGCAAGGAATGAAAGAGAGGTTATGTTGTATATGAAATAGTAAAGAGCGCCTACTGACATGTTGGAGCTTCGAGCCGGGATGTGAAGCGTGCTCAGGTGGCTGGAATTGGTAAGGCATTTACCGTGAAGCGCGAAGGTGGGCAGCTCGTGTGCCAGTCCTTAACAAACTTCGGCGTTGTCGCGACGTTCCATCACTGATGGTTAGTTCATTACCTACTGCCTGCTGAGGCTACGTGCAGTTGTATCTTTCGCTTTCGCTTCCTTCCTTGCGCAGGACACATCTTCTGACGTCTACAAACTTATTGTCATTTTAGGGAGACCACATTAAAAATTGAGTAGGCGCTGGAGACAAGTTTTTCATTTTCCTGAATGAGCGTTGTAACAACTGAACTAATGTGATCAGGTGTCACAAACTATTGTAAGCTCGTTTCCTTTCATTTTGAACGTCGGACAATACTGCAGCTAGGTTACGTTTCTACCCGAGGTCCAAGAGAGTCCGCTGATTGCGTGCGTCGACCCGGACAGCCACATTCTGGTCCTCCAGCCTCGGAGCCCCCGTGTACCGGTAACACAGTGGCATCAGTGGGCGCTCCTGGACATCGCCGATCAATACCTGGTCGCCGATAAAGCGCAGGGACAGCTGATGTACTTCGCTAGCCTCCGCGAGTAGGAGAGCGCCTTCTTCAAGTAGCCGCAACCTGCATGTGGCAAACTGCGCTAATCTTAAACTGGAAGCGCAGTTGTGACCGATTTACATGTCTCAGCAGAAGAATGGGGAATATATGGGCACCAAGGGAACAGAGCCTTTGCGCCCCGCCCCCTCCCCATCACCCCTTCTTGTCCTTATTTTTGATAACGTCGAAAATTTCTAGTGAGCCAATAATGAATTCCATATTTTGCCTATGCAAAATTAATATCGGTATACAGTTCCACATCAAGTTCAAACTATCCAAGGTGGTGTTAGGTATGGATTGAGAAAGGCGCAGCTATACAAATACGCAGAAATAGAACATCATCCATGTCGCTATGTACAAAGTAAGATGCACCTGTAACGCTCTTTTACTCCAGTGACTTGCTGCAGTGAAGTAGTTCAGCCTATTCGGGAGGAACAGACATCAAATCCTTCTCTGCTCGTACTGGTAAAGATTTTCCATGCCCCCCCCCCCCCCCCCCCCGGATTACAACTGTCAAACTGTGGAATGGTTCTATAACGGATCACAGCAGATCCGTCCTTATACAACTGAGTGCTTCCTTTAGCAATTACTACCTTCGACGTGAAGACGACGTTCAACGATGACTTGTCCTTCCTTCTGAATTCTTCCATTACCATTCCCATGTGCCTGCGTGTACTTCATAAGAAGCTAAAAGCCAGTATTCTTCGCTTGAAGTTCTGAAGTCCACGGATGTTTAATGTTTGTGCACGGTATCGTTCCGAGCTGATACCAATAAATGTACTCGTTTTCTGCTTACAAACAGATACTGCTAAATATAATTCTAACAACTATATTAAGGCGACTATTGGTCAGTAAATTGATTTCATGTCTCAATTCTTGTTCGGTCATTGCGACTTACCGATGCTTCGTAAATAGTACGTATCGGAATTGCCACTACGAAGGAAGTAAACAGAAAAGTGAGAGACAATAGCTATACATTTTCCTGAACCATCTTTTTTCAGTCAAAGACAATGTAGGCCATATTAATATTTTTTTAAATGGGCAAATACGAAGAAATTATACGACGTAATATAGCCAGGGTACGATGTTTTGTAAGAGTGGTTTGACATGGAAACGAAATAACGACATAATATCAGAAGCAGGCAATATGAGACACGAAATAAGAGGCATTTAGATGCGCTAATTTAAGAAAATTTTATGCTAAGGTTCAGGCACGAGGCGAATAGGTGGCGGGGAAAACAGTAATAACGTGCAGAATTTTTACTAAACTATGACGTGAAGGAAGAGAGCAAAGAGTCGTGCTGAAATGTTGTGCAGACTAGAAGTGAAGTACTGTAGAAGGTATTGTCATTTGTCACATGTAGGTGACTTCTAAGTGAATCAAATAGTATACCATATTTTTGTTCAATTGCGTTATCACCTTGTTGAGCCGCGGCGCAGTTAACGTGCTAACCTGAAACTGAAAAATGAGGATTCCTTGTGCCATTGGACCGATGCCCTAAAGAGTTGCCTTCAGGTTGTGCGACGAATGTAGACGTATATTGCGTCTTGGAATTTTGTGTCACAATCGTCATCTCAGGAAACGCAGGTGGTTGCTTTCGCTGCAAGCTGGGGAGCATGATCTATAGTTGATTATAACATATTGTGCATCTGTGTAATTCGCAGATAAAACTTGAAGGCATGCACGCAAATTAGATCTGCGGTGTTAAGTGTTTGCTGTACAAAGATATAATCTTTCGGAGACTGCATTTATTAAATTTACTAAAAGACACTGGCCTTTACCTCCTCCTCTTACCTGTAACACGTAGTCGTTAATAATTTCCAGTGTCTCAACGGCCTGGAGCTAGTCTTTCAATTGGACGTCACTTCGCGTACTTGTGAGCCCCTAAACTATCCTAGTAAACCTTCTGTGGAAAAGGGCATACCGTTTAACGTGGAGTCCGAAGCATATGCCATCCCTTACGAATATTCCAATCACTGAGAGGTGAAAGCTTGATACTTGGCAGACTGAAAATTTCCCATCGTTCGAACGGCATTCGATCCCACAACCTATCTGTTTCCAAGCACACGCCTTTACACTAGATTACTCAGGCTCACTTACTCCACATAATCGGCTGATTTCGGCAATGTGCCATTGTCAAAAGGTTACTTATGATCTCCAAACTTTATAGGCACCGTACGTGAGTGTATACAATGTACGGCTGTCATTTAGCTATATAACTGCTGTCGTGATAGACTCGAACGAGACATGCGTTCCGCACCATTATTCAGATCGTTGATGACCATGGATAACAGTGTAAAGTAGTTTGTCCTCGTCGTCAGTGCGAAGACTGGTTTGGTGCAGCTCTACACGCGACTCTATCCTGTACAACCCTTTTCATCTCCTTGTTACTACTGCAACGTACATTCATTTCAACTTGCGTACTGTAGTAAATATAGCCTCGGTCTTCCTCTACAGTTTCTACCCCACAAACTTCCCGTCAGTACTATACTGATGAAACCTTGATGTCGCAGAATGTGCCCGATCAAATCAACCGATCTCTTTTTTTTTTAGTCAAGTTCTAACACACATTTTTCCCACCAGTTCGATTCAGTACCTCCTCGGTAGTTACGCGACATATCCATCTTAAGTTGTTCTTTCTTCTGTAGCACCTCGTCTCAAAAGCTACTGTGTTCTCGTCTGAATTGCTTCTCGTCCATGTTGCGCATCCGTACAACCCTAACTCGAGATAAATAAGAGTGGCGTTCAGTAAGTAATGCACTAAATTTTTTTTCTGGAAGCCGGTTGGTTTTATTCAGGGTTCCAATACACAGTTTTATTCCCCATTCTTATGACTACACTAGCCTATTTTTCATCATCATCTCCGTTCAGTGCGACGGTCTTAAGCCACCAAACTGGGAGGGACTGTATTCCCGCGTGGTGTCACACTACTGGTCGACGTCGGAGCCAAAGTCTTACTGCATCAGTAACTTCCACATTATTCACGTACTGCTTCCTACAGAGAGCATCCTTAATGGGACCAAGCAGATGGAGGTCTGAAGGTGCGAGATTCGGGCTGGACAGGGCGAGGAGGAACAATCCAGGGAAGTTTAGTGAGCTGCTCGCGCGTACACATACTTGTGTGCGGCCTTGTGTCGTGATGGAGAAGTTCGTTTGCCTTTTTGTGACGACGAACACATTGAAGTGCATTGTGCTACCCTCAGGAAACTGAAGTAACGACTTCAGATACGATCGTTGCACCAAGAGGGAGTATATCAAACAGAATAACATCTCCAGAGTCCACCAAGGCCGTCGCCGTGACTTTACCGTGACCTGAGGATGACTTCCAATGAACGTATCCGCACGTTCCCAACTGCAGGAGTCACAGCTGTGTGCGGCCGACCGGCACGCGGGAAACCGGCCAGGTTTGCGCGACGTTGCAGCGATGGTGACAAACGCGTCGCCCAACGACTCACAGTGCTTTTGTTCACTGCCAGGTTTCTATATACATTTTGCACGCAGTTATCAAATATCTGCGGTGGCCTGATTTTCCGCTGCTTTCACCGCACCCTCGTTATAAACGCCGTTACGAAAGCTACGTACAGCGCCGCACCTGTCTGAACTTCGTGAAACTATAGGGGCCGAAATGGGAATATTCCGTGATGGCCCACCACAAACTCCGCATTGTTAAACCACAGCTGGCCGAGAAAAAAATTTGTTGCATTACTTACTGAACGTCCTCGTATCTTTAGAGAAGACTGAAGTGAAGCTGCAAGGACGGGTCGTGAGTTGTGCTTCGGTAGCTAAGAGCACTTGCCCGCGAAAGGCAAAGGACCCGAGTTAGTCTTGGTCGTGCACGCAGGAAGTTTCGTATCATCACACAATCCGGCGCAGAGTGAAAATTTTATTCCGAACTTCTCAGTATTTCAGCTGATAACATGTTAACAAATTTCTCGTTTTCAGAAACTTTTTCTTCGTGTTGCCAGTCTGCGTTTCATATCTACTCGGGCCAACGTAAATTACTTTACTGCCCAGTTGGAAAAACTCGTCTACTAGTTTTAGTGTATCATTTTTTTTTTTAGCATAGCCTGATGTGATTCGACTGGTTTACGGTACTCTTGTTTCGCTTGGATTGATTCTGTTACGACGTCTTTTAAAGACACTGTCCATTTCGTTCAACGGCTCTTCCAAGTCCTCTGTGGATGACGTTGTAATTCTGTCAGAGACAGCAAGCGTCGACGTTTATATTTCTCCTCCCCGGACTTTAATTCCTCCTACAAATTTTTCTTTGGTTTCCTTTACTGGTTCCTCAATGTACAGATTGAATAACGCCGGGGTAGTCTACAATCCTGTCTCACTCCCATCTCGACGACTGCCTCCCTTTCACCCCCTACTGTTCTAATAACCGTAGTGTGGTTTCTGTACAAGTTAATAAATGACAATTCGCTCCCTGTATTTTAGCCCTGCTTCCTTCAGCACTTCAATGCGTTTATTCCAGTTACGAGTAAGCACCTGAAAGTCAGCGGATCGTGTCAAATAGTGTTTCTAATTGCGATACAACCAGGGTGCATAATAACAGCTGAGGCAGTTTTAGGAAGAAAGGCTCATAAGACAAAATGGTTATTTGCGACAGGACAGCCTGAATACTCTCTTCTAATATATTAGAATAACAACCTGATTCTAACATATTGATATGTTAATAACTACTACTAAGGAAATCTTCTCATGATACTACATAGTTTAACCTGTGTTTTTAATGTTAAAAAAGTCTGATAAACATTTATAGACCCTTTTCCGTAAATCAGTGGCAGTAGGTTGTAATGAGTAGACATTTCTTTCATCAAATATTATTAATTCTCAGAACGTATTAAGCCATAACAGTAATATTGTTCCTAATGACACCTACGTTCAGGGAACCCTCGTAAAGATAAAAAAAATTAAGTAAAAAAAGTAAATTGATAACAAAATATATCTATACAACTAAATTGCCACTATTTTGTCCTGTGGTCCTTACAGTATGATGGACAGTTTCCGTGGTATAGTTTCTAGTTACTGAAAGACCTTTTGCCTGTGTTCTTCTTCCCGTCCTGCATAGATGCCTATTTTCTCAAGAACGTCTGGTTGCTGGTAACTACTTCAAGTGTACTGTATATCCATGAACTACGTTAATCATCCATGTGCTTTAATGAATCCCTTACATCATTGGTCTGGCTTCACTGGATTAAATATCACTGACGATAGACTCAAGTCATGCAATATTCAATTACTGCATTTCTTTTTCCAAAGCCGGAATGATGGTTATGGATCTTCGTATGTTACTGATCTTAGTACTGAACCATCTGCTTTTCATTGCAGAACAAAATCTGAATTTTAAACACGTAAGCATTCGTTACATTAAACTGAACGAGAAGTGCTGCGTGCGCACGCATTAAGAAAACGCTGCTCTGACCGCTACTATTGCGGAAATGAAACAAAACTGTAGTAGAGCGTTCTACACAACCCACTGATTAATTTTAAAAAAATTCCCGAAAATGGTCTCGCAGCCCTATTATCCTTCTTCCGGAAAAAGCCTCTGGTCTCTCTATATCGGAAGAACGTCAGTTTATGATACTGCATCAAGTGTTTAGCATTTTCACTGGTGAAGAAAGCCGTCTGTACTGTCATGTTTCTGGATATAATTTAACTTTTAATTTATTGTTGGGGACGCTACACGTCGATGTTGAGATAACAGCGCCGGGAGCGAGCAATTTCGCATTGAGCGGCACAAACTCGGCTAGTTCTTACAGCGATATTCCGCAAACGGGAGCAGAAAATTTGGACCGGCGCGCTTGGTGAGTCCGCGGACATTCGATCGTCGCGGCAGTATTGCGGTGTGGGCAGCTCTGCGCGTGGCTTCGGCGCGGACGTGGCCAGCGTAACATTGCCCCCGCCTGCCCGTTCAGAATCCATAATGGAGCGCCGACCGGCCGCGGCCCGGATAAATTTTCGATTGCGGCAGAGCGTGAGTCAGCGTGGGCGTCCTCAGCGCCACGGGTCAAGGCTGTAACCGGCACCTCCTCCCCAAACCTGTCTGTGTCCCTCCTACCTGCAGAACATTAGTCAGACTACACTTCTTTTGTAGCCTCGTAGGCTTTCCGGTGTACAGGCTCAGTTGTTGATTCCATTTATAGGTACAGTATTGCGACCATCGTGTCAGTCGTCGTCTTCACGTCCTGCCATTTCTCCCACCACATTTGAAAATAACAGTGAGAACTCTGAAAAATAAATGACCGTCGAAGGGCGGATCATGAGTTGTAGTTGGATAACTCGGTCAATGGAGCTAATGCACGCGAAAGGTAGCATTTCCGGGGACGAGTCTCGGTTCACTATAGTTACTGGTGAATCTTGCGGGTTATATGGTCGTGGTGACTGAAACATTTTCGTTCCTGACGTTGCGCCCAAAGCTGCATCGGACATCATCAGGTTTGCTCTAAGTTTCACTGAATTCGAGTACCAGTCTGGCTCGCAGTTATAACATGAAACAGCGCAAGTGTGTTACACACAGACTGAAAAAGTCGCAACACCAGGGAGGAGTTGTGCGACATTTACTGAAGGTTGTACACGTGTTTCCACATCTGAAAGATGTCTGTTCAAATTTCGCGCCAGTTGCTTAAGAGTGACGCTAGTAGCACCACTGCGAGGATGCAAATCAGATTTGCTTTAACACACGGTCGTGAGCGTTACTTACCTGTGAGATTGGACGTGGTGAGTTGATGTTAGTCAAGAATGCCTTCAAGGCTATGAAGACTACATCAACACCTCACTGAGTTCTAATGATGTCGTGTAATAGGGCAACGAAAAACTGGATGTTCCTTGTGCGATAGTGCAGAAAGACTTGGCAGGAGTGTAGCTACTGTACATACGGGGGTTGGAACTTAAATAGTGGCAACTATTTATTCACATCCGATACAAGAGAGTTACATACACTCCTGGAAATGGAAAAAAGAACACATTGACACCGGTGTGTCAGACCCACCATACTTGCTCCGGACACTGCGAGAGGGCTGTACAAGCAATGATCACACGCACGGCACAGCGGACACAACAGGAACCGCGGTGTTGGCCGTCGAATGGCGCTAGCTGCGCAGCATTTGTGCACCGCCGCTGTCAGTGTCAGCCAGTTTGTCGTGGCATACGGAGCTCCATCGCAGTCTTTAACACTGGTAGCATGCCGCGACAGCGTGGACGTGAACCGTATGTGCAGTTGACGGACTTTGAGCGAGGGCGTATAGTGGGCATGCGGGAGGCCGGGTGGACGTACCGCCGAATTGCTCAACACGTGGGGCGTGAGGTCTCCACAGTACATCGATGTTGTCGCCAGTGGTCGGCGGAAGGTGCACGTGCCCGTCGACCTGGGACCGGACCGCAGCGACGCACGGATGCACGCTAAGGCCGTAGGATCCTACGCAGTGCCGTAGGGGACCGCACCGCCACTTCCCAGCAAATTAGGGACACTGTTGCTCCTGGGGTATCGGCGAGGACCATTCGCAACCGTCTGCATGAAGCTGGGCTACGGTCCCGCACACCGTTAGGCCGTCTTCCGCTCACGCCCCAACATCGTGCAGCCCGCCTCCAGTGGTGTCGCGACAGGCGTGAATGGAGGGACGAATGGAGACGTGTCGTCTTCAGCGATGAGAGTCGCTTCTGCCTTGCTGCCAATGATGGCCGTATGCATTTTTGGCGCCGTGCAGGTGAGCGCCACAATCAGGACTGCATACGACCGAGGCACACAGGGCCAACACCCGGCATCATGGTGTGGGGAGCGATCTCTTACACTGGCCATACACCTCTGGTGATCGTCGAGGGGACACTGAATAGTGTACGGTACATCCAAACCGTCATCGAACCCATCGTTCTACCATTCCTAGACCGGTAAGGGAACTTGCTCTTCCAACAGGACAATGCACGTCCGCATGTATCCCGTGCCACCCAACGTGCTCTAGAAGGTGTAAGTCAACTACCCTGGCCAGCAAGATATCCGGATCTGTCCCCCATTGAGCATGTTTGGGACTGGATGAAGCGTCGTCTCACGCGGTCTGCACGTCCAGCACGAACGCTGGTCCAACTGAGGCGCCAGGTGGAAATGGCATGGCAAGCCGTTCCACAGGACTACATCCAGCATCTCTACGATCGTCTCCATGGGAGAATAGCAGCCTGCATTACTGCGAAAGGTGGATATACACTGTACTAGTGCCGACATTGTGCATGCTCTGTTGCCTTTGTCTATGTGCCTGTGGTTATGTCAGTGTGATAATGTGATGTATCTGACACCAGGAATGTGTCAATAAAGTTTCCCCTTCCTGGGACAATGAATTCACGGTGTTCTTAATTCAATTTCCAGGAGTGTATTTGCACCTGTTACTGAACGCCAAATGTTGTGCAGAACCCGTGGCCAGCGATGTGGAAGGCGTAGTATACCGTTAGCAGAGCCTGTTCTGTTGATGGTGCGAATGGAGCGGTCTAAATTTATGGTGATGCTCGTGTACGGCTGTTGAGACTGTGATGGTGTTGTTCTATCGCCTTACGTTCCTCCACGGCAGACCTTCAATGTACAATATAACTATTCATTTTGGAGCATCACCTGCGACCAGCTTTGCGAAACAAGCGGCGACACTCTCTGAGGAACCCACCCATCATTTTGCACGACAATGTACGGGCGCATACAGCGCAAGCTGTGGCTGCTCTGTTCGGTCGATGGGACTGGCAAGTACTGCACCATGCACCACACACCCCGGATTTAAGTCCTTGTGACTTTGATTTGATTCGCCTTAGAACTGTTCCAGAGATTCGACAGGCATTAGACTGCTCCATTCGCGGACAGGCTCTGCTAACGGTATGCTACGCCCTCCACATCGCTGGCAATGGGTTCTGTGCAACGCTGGTGACTTCTTTGAAGGACACTAACAGGTGCAAACATGTAACTTTTGTATCGGTTGTGAATAAATAGTTGCCACTATTTAAGTTCCAACCCTCTTATTTGCTGGCAGCTGTGGTTACGAGATTGTGCGGTCGCAAGAAGGTGGGCATCCGGACGGCCACGTAGCACGAGAGAGAGAGAGAGAGAGAGAGAGAGAGAGAGAGAGAGAGAGAGAGAGAGAACCATCGGGTTCGGCATATGGCTCTAGCGCATCTTAATACATCAGCAGCAACAATTTGAGCAGCAGTTCGCACCACAGTGACGAAGCTACCTGTTACGGGTTGGCTACTTAAAGGACAGCTGCGAGCCAGACGCCCTGCGGCGTATGTTCCATTGATCCCATATCACCACCATTGGTGACTTCCGTGGTGTCAAGCGAGAACTCATTGGTGGGCAGGATGGAGGTCTGTTGTGTTTTCTAATGAAAGTTGTTTCTATCTCAGTGCCAGTGATGGCCGAGTGTCGGTTAGGAGGAGGCCAGTTGAAGCCTTGCAACCAACCTGCCTGTGTGCTATACACACTGGACGAGCTGCACGTAGAGTTACCGGCTGGGGTGCGATTTCGTATGGCAGCAGGAGTACACACGTGGTTATCCCACGCATCCTCAACGCAAATTTCTATGTCAGTCTGCTGATTCGACCTGTTGCGCTGCCATTCATGGACGGCATTCCAGGAGATGTTTTCCAACTGGATAACAGTCGCCCACATACCGCTGTTGTAAACCAACATGCTCTGCAGTGTGTCCCCAAATTTCATTACTCTAAATTATTTTTTTGTGCTGCGATTTTTTCCGTCAGTGCAGTTTCACATCAGCGCACACTCCGCTGCAGAGTGCAATATTCTATCTGTAAACACACCCCAGGATGTGGCTAAGTTACGTCTAAGCATCATCTGTTCTTCCAGGAGTGCTACTCCTGCAGGTTTGGCTGAAAACTTGTGTAAAATTTGGAAGGTAGGAGATAAGGTACTGGCTAAGTAAAGCTGTGGTGGCGGGTCGTGAGTCGTGCTTGGGTAGTAGTCTTATGAATACTTGCTCCTGAAAGGCCAAAGTCCTGGGTTCGACTCTCGGTCTAGCACACAGTTTGTGTACCAGGAAGCTCCTAATCAGCCCACACTCGAGTGCAGAGATCAATATTCATTCGTTTATAAGCCAGCTAGGAAGTTTCAGAGAAGTTAAACTCCTCTGTAGAGTAAAAATTCATTCAGGAAATCAAGCCCTACACAGTGGCTAAACCATTTCTGCACAGCTTCCTTTCTTCCAGGAGTGTTAATCCCGCAAGGTATGCAGAATAACTTCTGCGAAGTTTGGAACGTAAGAGATGAGGTGCTAGCAGAACCAAACCTCTCGGGGCGGGTCGTGAGTAGTGCGTCGTTGATAGCTCAGTCGGTAGAGCAATTGCCCGCGAAGGGCGAAGGTCCCAGGTGAATATATTGATCCGACACACAGATTTAAACTAACAGCATGTACGTTCCACACCAGTAGTGTTTTCTGAACGCGTTCCGACTTTGTGTTAATTTTGGTTTCGTCGAGAAGTGACAGCATTTTTAAACTTGCAGGAATGTGCTCTTGAGTGTGGCAGTACACTGACGTCATGGACATTTATTTAAAATTTTACGTGTTCACTCACCTGTGATTGTGAAATATGTGATGGGACAAGTCCAATTACGTAGCCTTCAGCGTCGACTACTGTATTTGTTATAGTTTGTTTCACGAACAGTAGTGACCAGTTACCGAAGGATGAACACCTACTCACAATATGAAATTATTTTCGTGCTGTTTTGTCCTGTTTGAGTTCATTGCTATCTCACAGTTGTTGTTTGACATTCCTGTAAAAAATGCCCCTGTGCAGAAACTAAGCTTTAACTTTGTTGTAAAACAATTATTCTTAATTGTACAGCGGCTTCAACATAAAGTGGATAAAATAAGTTATCTTCTGTGTTATGTAAATAGTGAAGTTTCGACTATATTTAAATTACGCGAACACACACATGCCACACTGAAAAGATACACACGCCACACTCGAGAAACTGTCCAGTAATGATAAACCGGCGCACTCTGGCTGTTTAACTGCCCATCAGTTGACGATATAGTTCTAGTCTCGGTGTAAAATCGCAACTGTTGCGTCCGACGTGGCACTGATCGTTCAGCCCGCGTTTTATTGATATTCTGGATTGACTTAAATGATTCGCGGATTGAGAAATATCAATCTAGTCCCGGTCTGTAGTTTATTTTTGACTGTTCGATAAGAAAATTACTACTCGAGGTTTGTCATGCAAGGCTACCCCAGCAGTTTGCTACGCATTGTGTTCCCAGCTCCGAAAAACCGTACCGAACGAGGTTGAGAATTAGCACATTGGATTCGCATTCGGTAGGGTTGGGCCTAAAATCCCAGTTTTGTGTCCTCCTTGATTCAGGTTCCGAGTAGGTTCCTTAAATCGCTGAAGGCAGATACAGGAATGCTTCCTTTGTAAAGCAAACAGGTGTAACGATCGTAACACTTAGACAACTGTTTTCCTTATGAAATACAGCTACTTGTAATTGGGATAAAATGACTGCACCCAGGCGAGGAACAGCTTGAGAATACCGGATCCGTTTTATCAATGGTCTGAATCGGCTGGCGTCTACCATGATTCAGCTGTTTTGCGTGGCTCAAAAGATGGGAGGCGACGATGGGTCGGTTACAGGTCTCAGCACTGTATTATCTTGTTTGTAAAGCAAACTGATTTTCGAACTGACACGGTTCTGCTGACACGACTGATAACGTGAACAGGTTTTTCAGAGTAGCTGGCGCCTCCCAAGCCGGTGTATGAAACGCACAGGAAAGGGGTAAGAGCAAAGAAATTGTGCGCAGAACACTGTTTAAATTCTGATACATTGTTTTCACCTAATAAAGTGGAAGTGTTGCGCCACGAAAGTATACGAAAGTATACGAAAAATACTACTCTACAAGTATTATAAAAATGAGTCAAATTTAATCGCTGGAAATTTGGCGAATTTTCCGCAACTGAAAAGTGAATTAAATTTCACAGGCATCTTAGAGATACCGAAGAAATTGGGCGTAAAATACTTTCCGGCGCAGAATTTCGCTTGCCAAACGAGACAGATGCATGGGTCGTTGATTACATGTCTTCATCTTCCTATTATGTCTTAAAGAGCCTCTTGGCCTACAAATGAGGTGACATTCAAATCTTGTTTAAAATAATTTTTACTTCTAATATTACCATTTTATACCTATGTATCATTGAAATGATCATTCTTTAACTGTCGTGTAAAAACGTCCGTGGTGCTTCAAAAAGATTATTTCATTATCAAAAGATTATCGCATATCTTTCGCATTAATGAACATAGAGGGTGGATTTCAACTTGGGCACAGCACAAAGATTTTATTGAAAACGACCATCTACTGTTACAACGTTATATTTCATACGTGCACATAGAATCTTGGCTTACTTCCTATAATTACGTGTAGGATAGAGGTTTTAATCAACCTTTCACAGATGTTCAATGTGCTATCCACCAGACGACAGTCACTCTGTCCCTTACTGTAAAGAGCATGTACGCAGTTACAGCATTCACTGCAGGTACCAGAGCGATAGTGTTCCGCCCTGTTAAAAAATAAACTTTTCGGTTTGTCCTCGCTGTTGTAGAAACAGACAAATCTCCAACATACTAAAGTAAATGATTACTGTAACGTTCTTTACCGCAAGAAAAAAACGGTACGTATCTTTCCTCGGGGAACAGGTTTAATGAATAAGAGGGTGGTTTTATAGGTCTGGTGAATTTCTACGACATAATGTTGCGCCATCTTGGATAGTAAGTTTCATTATTTAAGGGATGCTATAAAGAATTCCAACAATTCACAGCGTACAGTTCAAATGTGTGTGAAATCTTATCGGACTTAACTTCTAAGGGCATCAGTCCCTAAGCTTACACACTACTTACCCAAAATTATCCTAAGGACACACACACACACACACACACACACACACACACACACACACACACACAAACACGAACCTCCGCCGGGACCAGCCGCACAGCCCGTTACTGCAGCGCCCCAGACCGCTCTGCTAATCCCGCGCGGCGTACAGTTCGCTATTGGTAGCAGTCTGAATTGCTCAGTATGTCGACTGCGGTTGGAAATAGAGAAAACAGAGTTTCGTGCTATCACTAGACGTTTTCCTTAGAAACTGTTGTACAAACCAAAACAGAATTGTGTCGCCACAAAGGTAGCGATTGACAGAATTCATGATACGATAATGCAAGACTGCCGGATAAAAATACGTGAGATTGCTGAGAATGGAGGCATCTCAACTGAGCGAGTGCATAATGTCGTGCGCGGAGAAGGGGCTGTGAAGCATCCGGCACAACATTTCAACTTAGTGTCTGGCGATTCTTCATGACAATCCGGTAGACTTTTTACGGCGATTTGTGATTGTTGATGAAATCTTTGTCCTTTAACGCATCGGAGCCAAATAGGCAGTCGAAACAATGGACAAAGGCTGGTGAAACTTTACCGAAGAAGGGAAAAACCGTATTGTCAGCTGGCAGGGTGGTGATCACTTCATTTTGGTATTCCCAAGGAATAATTGGCAGAGATTATTTGGAAAAAGGAACAACCATAACTAGATCGTATTATGCTTCATTGCTGGATCGTTTAGACTTGCGTTGCGTGAAAACAGACCAACGCTGGAAGGTGCTCTTTCACCAGGATAATGCACCCTTCCAAGCATCAACGGTGAATAGGTTCCTCATCCACTCTATTAACCAGACGTAGCCCCAAGCCACTTCTTCCTGCTCGCTAAGTAGAACTTCGGCTTTTTGGGTAGAAATTTTCATCAAATGAGGAAGTGATAGTTGCAGGCAACGAATATTTTGCAGTGTTAGACAGATCTTTTTTTTTTTTCAACGAAAAAATTGGAGGATTGGTGGACCAAGTGTATATCCCTTAAAGGCGACTATGTAGAGAAGTAAGGCGAGTTGTTTACAAAACAAACTTTTTTAATTTTTCTTTTTTACTCCGAAACCAGCGTCATTTGGTAGATGCCAATGATACCGGCATCCTCTTTCAAATCCTTCTCAAATTTATGCGCACTGAATTCTTGTATTGAGTCCTTTCTTAGGCATTCGACAAACACGAGCGTCATAAAGTTTATACTTTTCGTATCAAATATGGTTTTTCCAGCTAGATATTGTAACGAAAATTGTGTTAAAGTATCACAGTCCACATTAACTTAACATTCTTGCGGTGCTGGCGCGAATACAAAATACACATTGAGGTAAATCATTGCTAAATGTTTCCCTCTCTCACCTTTTTACGGCTCTGACCGACAAGTCAATCACAAGTATTTTAGGTTTTATTTTCCAAGATATAAACATGATTTTTATTTACCAATTTCTCATAGTGTCGAATGTGGATGACATGTGAAAGTGGCATTTTAATTTTATTTTTTGCCAATGAATAAAGTGATAAAAGATATTTATCTTCGCATCTGAGAGTGCTATTAGATACGAAAACATTTCAGCGAAAAATGAAGTTCAGATAGAACGGTTTCCCAGAACTTTGAAGTGGATCAAATTTGATGATGTTCTTCCCGATGGAGTCATCTTTAAGTGGAGGTAAGACCTCGTAAAGGCAATAAAAATTGGATTTTCAAAATTATTTGTACTTAATACTACGACTCAAGTGTTACAGTGCACAAGCCATAGTCTGTACTGCCCCAGTAAAAAACGAAAAACACGAAAGTACAGCATGGGAAGTGTTTTTCTCTCAACATTTTTAATAAAAAACCTGATTTATCCTACTTTATATGCATTGTAACAGCTTAATGGCCTACGTACTAAGCGCATAAAAAGTTTAGGACTGTAGGTCAACTCAATAACTGGTAGATCTCTCAAAATACGGAAATTGGTGCGTGATTGAAGACCAAGTACGTACCCGTGAGCTTTCAAACCAGAGTTTATCAAAAATGGTTATAGCTAGGACAGTACTGTTTGGCTCTTCGAGTATTAAGACATTTATGTCTCCAAGTAACAATTATGATAAAATTCTGAAATGGTCACTGTATCACCCACTGAGAGACTACACGGAATGACCCACACTTACTATTTCCATACCGGGAAATAGTCTAAATACAGAAGTAATTGAGCCCTGAGTTATCCAACCAACGTCTTGAACAGTCATAACGGCATGACAGGGTGCCTTATTCATGTCTGTATATGTCAGAGAATATCTGTGTTTCCGTAATAGAATCACGTTCACTTCGGGTTGCGTGAGGCAACAAATGTGGTCCTCCACGGATTTGAATAACCAGTCCTAAACATGCAGCCACCGCCAAGTAGGACTTACAGGAAGTTACAAATTTGATGCAGGTTGCAGTTTTTTGTCGTATTCGCAGTGGAGTGTGAGAAACTGGTTCCACCAGCGAAGCGTGTTACCTTTCTTTTTTTTAAAAAAAGAAAGTGGCATTGCTCCTTCGGTGTTTTATATAATGACTGTGATTGCGTCCATCATTTGATGATGCTGGTTTTAACAGTCCTCTTATCATCCTTGATAGCTGCACGTTGTCAGAAAGTAAGTCCTTAATGCGATGTACACGGTATAGGGCCTTTGCTATGCAAGCCGTTCCAGTACGCGACATACTGGACCACATGAAATGTATTCGTTGCTGAGAATATGCACTGACATCAGCTATATAATGAAATTACGACAGTGAATATTTGTGCCAGATCGAGATTAGAACCCGGTTTTCGGAACGGTCGCGTTACCATCAGGCCATCCGAGCACGTTCCAAGTCCAGACAACGCGTCTACAGCCTGCATTCGTACATTTATTACGTATATTCCTGTACAATGGTTTAAAATATCTCTCCTGTACGGGTATATACATAATGAATGTGAGAGTGCAGTTGTAGTCGCGTGGTTGACAATATGTACAGGGATAGGCAAAATAATATGAACAGTGCTAGCAATGGGATGGTTGTCAGACGGTCAACAACGCAAGTAAGGCACGTGTCACGCTGCACTGTGCGTGTTCAGTACGTACTAACACAGTTGCAAAGAGGGCAGATTACGGGGGCTCCACTATCTGGAGCATCAGTAACCAAGACAGCCAACTTGTTCAATGTTTGTTTAAATAGTAACTGTTTTAACAGTGATGACAGCCTACACAAAACATGGAAAGACAATATCTTGTAAATTTAATAGTGGGCGCAAATCAAATCAAAACTAAATAATAGAGGTCGTCGTGCGCTAACACGAATTGTGTCAAAACAACACAAAACTACGGCGGATTGACTGCAGACTCAGTAGCCATCTTAGAGGCCCCGTATCTATCGACACTGCCCGCCGGGAACTCCATAAAGCGAATATTCATGGCCGAACTGCTATACCGAAACCAGTAGTGGCGACAACCAACGCAAAGAAGCGTAAAACGTTAATTCCGGACGGCTGATCAGTGGATACACGTAATATGGTCCGACGAGTCAACGTTTTCGTTATTTCCAACATCGGGCCGGGTTTACGTCTTGAGAACGCCAAAAGAAGCCTACAATGCTGATTGCTTTATGCCAACAGTTAAACCTGTAGGTGGAAGTGCGACGGTGTGGGCAGCCATATCATGGTTTTTTGATCCCATCATTACTCTCAAATGCCGTGTTACAGCCAACTTTTATGTGCACATGTTAGGTGACCAGGTGCACCCGATAATTCAGATATTGTTCCCCAACAATTATGCTAAATTTTCGGATGATAATGCACCCATTCACACAGCCATGACAGTACTGTCGTGATATGAGGAGCATGCAACTGAACTGCAGCGCCTTCCCGAGACTTCGGCATTATCGAACCCAGACTCCGGAGCAGATGAGGTCCTGATCGTATAGCGGCATATCATTTCAATGGAGACAATATTGTCATTGTATGCCATTATTCCAAGAAGAATCGCAGCTGTATTACGGGAAAATGGAGGTCCAACCCCGTATTAATAAACCATTCCCAAATAAGCACAGGTGTTCACATTATTTTGCCTATCCCCTGTAGCAGTTTGTGTTTGGCCGTTGAGCGTGCTGGGCTAATAATCGCAGAAGATAAGCGTGAAATGTGCGTTAAGAGTCATTGTTCAAACTTTCATTGTAATTCCGTTATACAGCTGATGGTTATCCGTTTTCGCAACTGCGAATACATTCCATGTATTTCATAACGGCGATAGTACCCGCAGTGCCTGTTCCTTGGCACATATCCATCCATGTCTGATGGGACACTGCATCGTACTTCTGAACAACACAGACACTGCGATATCTCATTTGGACTATGTCGAAGAAGGAACACTTTTCTACTTGATCTAACACATCTGTCGGTTTGGGTAACAAAGTTGCCGGTTGGGGTAGGTCGTCGTAAGCAGGACTCCGAAAGCTCGACTGCCGTTCTGCTGTTAGTACTGCAAAGTTGCTGCCGTTGTCACGCGCTCCTAAACTGTTGATACAATTGATCTGTGAAACTAGTAATTGGAGAGAGAGCACTGTCCATCCTGGTAACAGCTGATTCCTTTTCACCTCTTCTCTTTCTAGGAGCGCTTCCCTGACGTACGAGAATCGAGAGTGTCCCTTGGAACGTTTGAAACATGAGGCGTTGTAGCGAATCAGCAGTGGGGCTGCAGAATGATCAGTTTGTTTATTATGAGTATTTTGTTTGTTATGATACCGTGCAATCTTGCCAGAATCTTGTCACTGGGATGTAGGTGACATAACTGAAGCAGCACATCAAGAGCAAACATGTATTTCACACGCTTCTTCTTTCTTGCTGTCAACTTCACGTGATTTCTGCTGCTACAGGCTGCGAACTGAGTTCGTGAATATGTTCAGTTTGGCTTGGTAAGACTTCGGTCAAAATACCTACTTCGCTTGTAGGACACCTTAGTCTCTGGTTGTAATTAATATGTCTGCCTCTTTACACGCGTAAATTAATGTGTTAAACTATTTTCGTCGTTCTCTTTCCACACTTTCTACCATTCACCCGCGTGTGTTGTAATACGCTCTTGTGTTATCAACGTCTCTTCGTCAAACTGAATGGCTCTGTTGGTCCTTCGTAGTAGTCACTTTACCCAACATCTTTAAATCACACTCAGCAAGTCACCTAACGGTCTGTGGCGGAGGGTCTTCTGGTGCCACTAACTCATCCCCGTTTCCGTGTTCCATTCGCAACTGGCGCGTGGGAAGAATGATAGTCGATAAGCCTCAAATATCTCTAATTTTCTCGTCATGATCGTTTCGCGAGAAGTATGTGGAAGGAAGTAATATGTTGGATTTTTCCCCGAAAGTGCTCTCGCGTAATTGCAACAGTAAGCTGCTCCGTGGTGCACAACTCCTCTTCTGTAATGTCTGCCACTGGAGTTTGTTAAGTATAACACTAGGGCTTTCTTTACTGACGACGATAATTTGATATTATTTAGTACAACCAGCTGAGAAATGTGACTCACATTGAGCAAGTTGTGAACAAATCATGTTCAAAACACACGAGAAGTTCGTCACATTGATTCTCTTTTACAGCTTTACAGAGCAGTATACCACTCACAGTGTGTATCAGACCAAAAGTGAAAAGTTTGCCAAAATTCCGACAGTCGTCCCTGAGATTGACGTACAGGCAGAAACTGAGCGGTGACATTAATTCATGAAAACTGTAGACGTCATAGTGGCCTAAATTTTTCTGCACTATATCGTTAGTGTTTTGGGAAGTGAAACAGGAAGTGAAACATACTATCGTTTTCTGGTTTCATGGGACAGCGGCGGACTGATTGTTGTTACTTATCGTATACACTCCCGGAAATTGAAATAAGAACACCGTGTATTCATTGTCCCAGGAAGGGGAAACTTTATTGACACATTCCTGGGGTCAGATACATCACATGATCACACTGACAGAACCACAGGCACATAGACACAGGCAACAGAGCATGCACAATGTCGGCACTAGTACAGTGTATATCCACCTTTCGCAGCAATGCAGGCTACTATTCTCCCATGGAGACGATCGTAGAGATGCTGGATGTAGTCCTGTGGAACGGCTTGCCATGCCATTTCCACCTGGCGTCTCAGTTGGACCAGCGTTCGTGCTGGACGTGCAGACCGCGTGAGACGACGCCTCATCCAGTACCAAACATGCTCAATGGGGGACAGATCCGGAGATCTTGCTGGCCAAGGTAGTTGACTTACACCTTCTAGAGCACGTTGGGTGGCACGGGATACATGCGGACGTGCATTGTCCTGTTGGAAGAGCAAGTTCCCTTACCGGTCTAGGAATGGTAGAACGGTGGGTTCGATGACGGTTTGGATGTACCGTACACTATTCAGTGTCCCCTCGACGATCACCAGAGGTGTATGGCCAGTGTAAGAGATCGCTCCCCACACCATGATGCCGGGTGTTGGCCCTGTGTGCCTCGGTTGTATGCAGTCCTGATTGTGGCGCTCACCTGCACGGCGCCAAAAATGCATACGGCCATCATTGGCAGCAAGGCAGAAGCGACTCTCATCGCTGAAGACGACACGTCTCCATTCGTCCCTCCATTCACGCCTGTCGCGACACCACTGGAGGCGGGCTGCACGATGTTGGAGCGTGAGCGGAAGACGGCCTAACGGTGTGCGGGACCGTAGCCCAGCTTCATAGAGACGGTTGCGAATGGTCCTCGCCGATACCCCAGGAGCAACAGTGTCCCTAATTTGCTGGGAAGTGGCGGTGCGGTCCCCTACGGCACTGCGTAGGATCCTACGGTCTTGGCGTGCATCCGTGCGTCGCTGCAGTCCGGTCTCAGGTCGACGGGCACGTGCACCTTCCGCCGACCACTGGCGACAACATCGATGTACTGTGGAGACCTCACGCCCCACGTGTTGAGCAATTCGGCGGTACGTCCACCCGGCCTCCCGCATGCCCACTATACGCCCTCGCTCAAAGTCCGTCAACTGCACATACGGTTCACGTCCACGCTGTCGCGGCATGCTACCAGTGTTAAAGACTGCGATGGAGCTCCGTATGCCACGGCAAACTGGCTGACACTGACGGCGGCGATGCACAAATGCTGCGCAGCTAGCGCCATTCGTCGGCCAACACCGCGGTTCCTGGTGTGTCCACTGTGCCGTGCGTGTGATCATTGCTTGTACAGCCCTCTCGCAGTGTCCGGAGCAAGTATGGTGGGTCTGACACACCGGTGTCAATGTGTTGTTTTTCCCATTTCCAGGAGTGTATAAGGACGGACATACTGCTTCGAGGTTCAACAACCGCTACTGAGTTGACGCGGACTGTTTATGCCAGACGCTGTTGCGAAACGCGGTGATCTTGATCATTTATATCTATTCAGCTTCAGGTCTGCAGAAGTTGACGATAAAGAGAAATTCTTTTAGAAAGAACCAAGGTATCAAGCTACATGATTTAATTTTTCACCCCAATCACTTCCCTATACTGTACCGTTTTGTATCTGCTGGCGGTTATTGCCTCTGTTTGCTTAATGGAAGTCTTTGCCTTGGCGTGATCGCGTGCAGTAGCGCTCCATCTGTTCAGATTACTTTGGTATGCTAGTGCCGTGCTGCGGCAGAGTTACATTATTTATGGAACAGGTGTAAGTCACTGGATAAAATATATTGGCAGCCGGATCAATTCTGTTAGATTGAGAGTTGACATTTCGTTTAGAATTAACTTTTAACTACACTCGTCCAAATGTGAGTCGTAAGCACGTTACGTACTCACACCACTCTTAAATGCCGTCAGATAGTATCAGAATGCTAATAAAATATTCATATAAATAGGTACTAGTCTTCCGCAAAAAATTACATGCAAATTAATAACAAACACAATACACAAACATTGAAATGACAGTTAATTACAGCTTCCCTACATCTTCATCATCTACATTGTCCGCGCCCTTTACAAGCTGTCACTGTAAACTCGTGGTCTTTACATAGTGATCTTTCACGTACACTCGGTGTAATTTTTGTCATGATGTTCTTATTTCCCACAAGCCAAACACATCTCTATCTGTGCCGGTCGGTTGTTCGGCCTGTCTTTTTATTTCCCTGGGAAAAGTATCTTCAGGCATTTTTTCAAATGTTCTAAAACGTGATAAGTTCTTCAAAAAATGTCTGCGGTATTCGAATGAGTCTCCTAAGTGTGTACTGCTTAGTAGCATTTTAACTTTCCGTTTTTGCGTCGTAAGACTTCTGATCAGTTTGACGCGGACCATTACGAATTTCTCTCTTCTGACAGCCTCTTCATCTGAGAGCAATACTTACTCCAAGTTCTCAGTTATTTAGTGGATGTATTCCAATCTCTGTCTTCTCCTAAATATTCATCTTCCTCGACTTCCTCTAGTACAGTGGTCGTCAAACATTTTTGCTCAAGAGCCAGTACTGACATCATGGGGCAGCGTCCCAGGCCGCATATGTACCGCTCTTTTTGTTGATTACTAACTTACATAAATTAGTATGTTATGAGCCCCCAATAGTCTTAACTATAGTAAGAGCACGATTAGCTGGCTGTTTGTCCCCCAGGTAGTTGCCATCAGAAGACGGCACCATTGGGAACCTTTTGTGTCAGAGTGTTGCCATCCTCAGACCCCCAAAGCTGTGGCACTGTTATTGCGAAGTTTTGTGTTGCGTGAGCAGGTGATTAATTGATGAGTAACTGTAAGTGCACTTACATTTAAATTGATTGTGCAATATGCATCGCGATCACAAGTACATACTAAATGTTTTGAATGTCTTTTTTCCCTCCTGACTGCGTTGTATTACAGCTTAATTTCGTATTCTTTGATACAAATATGTACCGCATTTGAATTTGGCCGTCTCATTAATGAGGATTCACGATTCCATGTTTCTTCCGTTTCAAATTTATGCTATGGCAGCTGATCGGTACCAGGCACACATGTGTATGCGTTACCAGCAGTGGAAGATAAATAAGAAAACATTCCCTTCTCACATTCTCTAACCCCGCGATGGCCGCGCTGTTAACCGTTCTGTACCTGAGGTAAGCGACTACTTCGCTAGCGGCCGAATTCCTCGACGTAAATTAATATTAAGCACATCTTTAAAAACTACTGTCGCTTTTAAGTATTTTTATTGGTTACTGATTATGAGCAGGAAAGAGCTGTTAAGGTTAGCTGACGTTTTTGGGTACGGCCGTTAGTTGCTGTATCCATAGAATTATAAAATCTGGTCGAGAACCGCAGGCCGCACGATTACTTGAATCGGCCGTCTTGCGGACCGCAGCTTGACCACAACTGCTCTAGTACCTTAGAAGTTACGTTCTGATTATAGGCACTTGTCAACCTGCCCCTTCATGCCAGCGTACACCGTATGTTCCTTTCTTCGCAGATTTTGCGGAATGCCTCCTCACTCGTTATCAGTGGACCTATTTTTCAACATCCTTCACTCTTCCAATTTTCTCCACAGTCCATGATTCACTACCACACAGTTTTGCCTAAACTTCAATTCTCTGAAATTTCTTCCTTGGATTAAGGCATGTGTGTCTTACTAGTAGATTTTTCTTGGGCAAGAATGCACTGCGCCTGTGCCCGTGTGCTTTTCAGGCTGTCCTTCCTTCATCTGTCATTTGTTACGTTGCTTCAAGGTAGCAGAATTCCTTCACTTTATCTACTTCGTGGTCCTCAATTTTAATGCTTATCGCTAATTTCAATCTGCTATTCATCATTTCTTTCGTCTTTCTTTGGTTTACTGTTAATCCATATTCTGTACTGTTTAGACGGTTAATTCCATTCAACACGTACTGTATTTCTTCTTCCCTTATACTGAGGATACCAAAATCATAAGCGAATCGTATTGTTAATATCCTTACACCCTGAATTTCAGTCCACTTATGAACCTTTATTTCCGGCGTTGCTTTTTCAACGTATGTATTTAAAAGTCGGGACGAAAGACTTACGTCCCTGTCTTAAACCCTCTTTACATTAAATGTATTCGCAGTTGGTAATGTGGACATCTATAAACTGTATAATTCAATGACGATGAAAATTTATGCCGGACGGGGATTCGAACCTGGATTTCCCTCATGTCGCGAGCGGTCGTCTTACCATTGCTGTCGAGGTGGCGCAGTGGTTAGCACACTGGACTCGCATTCGGGAGGACGACGGTTCAATCCCGTCTCCGGCCATCCTGATTTAGGTTTTCCGTGATTTCCCTAAATCGCTTCAGGCAAATGCCGGGATGGTTCCTTTGAAAGGGCACGGCCGATTTCCTTCCCTAACCCGAGCTTGCGCTCCGTCTCTAATGACCTCGTTGTCGACGGGACGTTAAACACTAACCACCACCACCACCACCACCACCACCACCACCACCACCATTGCTATCCGAGCGAGACTCACGGCCAGACCCAAACTTCGATATGTCGTTAACCATGTGTAGGTAACGCACAATCGTACAGTCATATTCATACAGGTGAGATATTGTAATTGAAACTGGCGTGCCCGGTGTCAGCGGATAAATAAGATACTGAAGTGCCCGTGTTACTCAGCGTTTCTTCGGACCTGTATGCATGATCCTCGTGCTAAGGAAAACCACAGTGATGGACGATGCGAGCTGTATGAACAGGGGCCTCGTCGTCTTGGAACACATAGCGTCACCATTGGGAAGCAAACATTGTACCTAGGGATAGACCTGATCAGCCAGAATGGTCAGACAATCGTCGCCAGTCATGCGACCTTGCAGAGTATCTATGGGGCGCATGAAATTACACAGTATGGCTGTCCAAATCATCACCGACCCACCACGTTTCACTTTCTGCAGCAAGCAGTATGTATAATAGGTTTGGAACGGCATACGCCAGATATAAACTCGGCCAGAAGTTGGAAATGGGGTGAAACAAGGCTCATCCGACCAAATGACCTCCTTCCATCGCTCCATAGGCCAGGTTTTATGGCTTCGGCGGCACCACGCCTCCCTATTACGGCTTTTCCATCACATAAATATAGTCTTTGGAATTTCAACTCGTCTTGCTATTTCCAGCTTACGGATTTCACTTCGTGTAGTTTTGGTACTGACAGGTTTCGCGAGTGCGACATTCAGTTCTGTAGCGCCTATTGCAGCTGTTGTCTAATTTTTCGTCGTAATCCTCTTCAATGACTGTACGTCTCGGACACTTAACACACTTTGTGAGTTTGTAGATGATGATTCTCCACCGCAATATCCTTTCTTTCAAGATTGCTAGTCCTGCAAGGTTCGCAGGAGACCTTCTGTAAAGTTCGGAAGGTAGGAGACGATGTACTGGCGGAAGTAAAGCTGTGAGGACGGGGCGTGAGTATGGCTTGGGTAGCTCAGTTGGTAGAGCACTTGCCCGCGAAAGGCAAAGGTCCCGAGTTCGAGTCTCAGTCCGGCACACAGTTTTAATCTGCCAGGAAGTTTAAGTTTTTCCACTTCGCCTGTATGCGATGTAAATCTTCGGTATGGTGCCTCTTGAAACACCAAACGTTTCGGCTCCACTGGTTACCATACGGGTACCAACAATTTCCCCGCGTTCGAATTCACTTAGTTCCGACATAATGGACTCAACTACATGGAACGCTGTCCTGACCACGACTGACGTTGCAAATGTGTTGAGGGCATTGCACAGGTATCGTTTTTGGTCAAATGCAACAGCGCCACTTGCAGGCTTGCCATCATACCCATTTATCAGGTTACCTTCCATTTGGAAAGTGGATGCACTCAGCGTCTGTATGTGGCTATTTTATTAGTGCAGCATTCGGTCGTCCTTTTTAGATTTTATTACGCAAATCCAGATTTCGGCTAGTAGCTAGCCATTCTCAATGCGCAATTTTTTTTATTCCGAATGCATGTAAGTCCCTATTGTTCGGGCGTCAGTTAGAGTTCTTTGAATACTGTAACTGACGCCCGAACAACAGGGACTTACATGCATTCAGAATAAAAAATAGCGCATTGAGAATGGCTATCTACTAACCGAAATATGGATTTGCTTAATAAAATCTAAAAAGGACGACCGATCTATAATTTATAAATCCGCATTTATGTTAGATTACGCATTTCTCGCAGTGTTAACATATTTTTGTCCAACCTCTATATTGGTTGTTTTTATCAGCAACTTAGATACATAAGCTGTTACGTTGAGAGTGCGATAGTTCTGGTACTTCTGTGCCCTCGCTATCTTCACGATCGTGTGGATAATATTTTTCCGAAAGTCCGTTCGCGTCTCCAGTGTCATAGATTCTGCACACAAATTTTAGTAGTATTTTGTTGACACTTCTTTCAGTGATTGTAGAAATTCATTGACTGTTTCCACCTAATGTGTTCTATAACTAAAAATTTATGCTCAGTAATACTTTCCTTGTTCTTACTGATGGTGTACGGGTACTTAACAGCTGATTAGGCAGTCCCATATATTATCTCGGGCTTTTTTGCACTCAGGATCAACTGCACATTCTCTGTGGATAATGGAAAGCAAAATAATTGCCCTGTTTCTCTTGAGAACGTGAGACACTGAGAATAATACATTTCAGAAACCCAAAAATAGACGGACCAGCTATGCTCGTTGGATGTGGCAGTCATTCGTACTGAAACTCATTGCTTCAACTATTATTCAGAGGAGACATTACTAAACAAAAATTGGTGTGCTAATTATCGCAAGTTATAGTACTTTCTTCAGTTGTTAAAGTAAACGATGAGATGAGATATCAGTTAGTGCATTTTACACTTGGTATTGAGCTGTTGGTTGCAAAACAAACTGTACCTATAAATTAGGAACATTCGAGGTGTGTAGTTCCACAGGACAAACTACTTCGAACCATACTTACCCGGTTTGTTTGGAATATACTGAATGAAGTTAGTTTTTCCTTTGCGGTACAATCGTCTCATCGACTGTTATTTGTTAAACAAACACTAGTTGCATTTGCAGATTTCGACAAAACCGTCGACAGTAAATGGACTGCTGAACGTTTTTTACTCTTTCTCTGTATTCACAAATAACCCTGTAATCAAATCTAATAGGAGCAAGAGAATGGAAGCAGATTTCAGCCAATGCATGCTCTGAATATTTGTGGCGTGGTTCCTTTAGTTGCTGGAATTAAAAAAAAAAAAAGTGTGTGGCTGTTGTTCCTTAGCTACCGCCAAAATCTGTAAATGTAAATGTTTCCCCCTTTGTAGTATCTTTTGCATCACATGGACACTCGCAGTCCATTCGCGTTCATGCAATCTCCAAAACTGTGCAGTCAACCATGTTTTCAATTATCTTTTTAGCGGGGCTTTAGTTGGAAAATTATAACTTCCGGTACTCACATAATCCTTTAAAATTCTCCAAACAGGCTCGAAAGTACGTTGCTCTGACGTCTTTTTTTTTTTTTTTTTTACGACAGAATTCTTCCTCTGCTGATCGCCGCCCTGTTGCCAGACAGGTTTTCACGATTGACAGTAGGTCGGTTTGAGACAGAGGAAGTCCAGTTAAATTGATGGACATCAAAAAGGCATTTCCTAAATGGATAAAATTTCATTTTTGGAGCTAAATGAGCGTTCACACTTATCTGTTGTTATAGCAGCAGCGTCCGAAGCGCGAAACAATGGAAGCAGCTCACGAGGCTTCCTTTCATTATTTCTATATTCCTTGTACTCGTTGAAAGCTCTTATTTTTCTGTTTGAGATTCCAAATTGTTTGCAGAGATAAACAGCATTTCCCTCTCCATAATTTATACCTAGCTTCTCGGGCCATTCAGATGGACTTACACTGTCTGACTCAGAAGAAATCATGATAACTACTACAATTTTGCAAATTTGATTAATTCCAACTCAAGAAGGCTAAGTAGTTAAGCCTTGGTTCTAAATTGTCACCATGACTTTTTTTAAATGGTCCTGCATGAATGACCTGTGTTTTAGTGGATCTTAATACAGGCACAAATTGGAATTTACTTAATTTAGTCATACTGTTAGCTACTTCGGCATAATGCTTGCTGCCATGACTGAGATACACTAACAGTTCTTAACTGCTGTTGGCAGTGGTATTTCCCACTTTTCAAGTTTACATGAAACACCAGCTATTTATATAAGTGCAGCCATCATTATTCCTAAATTTTCTACAAACTCTGCATTTATTAAATACACTTACGTTCAGAAAAAAAGTAGAGACCTTGAAAGATTAGAGATAGGGCGTTCGTATTCACAGGGCATGTACATTAGTATGTTCTGCAGAAATGATTAGCATTTCAGACATCTCGGTTGAGCATGTCCTGTTGCCTAGTAGGCACAGGGTCCATCATGGGCCCTGATAATTCATTCCACGCGTGATGGCATCAACGCGTCTAAGGCGCGAATAGTTCCAAAGTTTAACTGTTGTGGTTGGCGTTGGGTCACAGCGCTGCACCCATCGTTTCATTATGTCCCACACATTTTCGATTGGCGACAAGTCTGTGATATGGCGGGCCAGGCCAAAACGCTGTCATCGCGTGACACCAAGATGGCGCGTGTTCGTGCAGCAACATGTGGTCGCGCGTTGCCTTGCTGAAAAATGTCTGCGGTGTTGTGCAAAAAGGGTGTAGCTACGAGTCGCAGGATGTCATTGACATAGGTCACACTGGTCAGTGCCCTGGACACGCACCAACTAATTTGTCGTTGTACCCAATAGCACCCCACAGTGTAAGGCCTGGAGTTGGTCGCAGTCACTGTAAACAGTTTTTAATGTTGGTGAACAAGTCATACAATAATTTTCAAATGAACACACCGCCGTTTGACTGTATTGTTGTGTACGTAATTACGACCCAGGTTTCGGCCTTTTATACCATTTTCAAGTGACTAAGTTCGTCATTACCATATATTGCAGGAGACCAAGCTCAAAATTGGCCATGAATTGAGAAAAATATTGGTATTTCGTGGGGAGACAATATTTTTCTTAATTTGTGGTCATTTTTGAGCTTGATGTCCTGCAATATATGTTAATGACATAAACGCAATCACTGTGATATGCTGCTCCCGTCTGCGACGAACCAAAATGCGACCATTATTTTCAATCAAACAGTATCAAGGTTCGTCCGAAAACACTATCTGATGCCATTTATGTCCCCAATGATGATGATGATGATCCGCACACCACTGCCATCTACGGTGTTTTTGCACGTTCTTCAAAAATGGACGACGTGCAAGTAACCCTTGCCGTAATGAACGGCGATGGACAGTCACCCCTGATGGTGTACGATGTGTCACACTGTTCCACCGTGCACGAGAGCCGAGGAGGACGCAGATTTGTTCTGCAATGCCATTTGAATGAGGTGTTGATCTTCTAGCGGATGGTCTGGGTGGTGCGAGCTGACCCATCTCGTCCTGTTCTACGACCTTCCGTGAACCATTCTGCACGCACCCATTGCACTCCCGAAACGCTTAGTCGCGCTTTGAACAGCATTTTCCCGGACGAATGCATCACAAGTCTCTCTTGTCAATAATGCGTCCTCTTTCAAACTCTTTGATCGATGGTACGGTTCGCGCACACGCCTCCGAAGCGTCTTGCACAGCAGCTCAAGTCACGCTGATACATTACCTTCGGTTTACAGCAACAACCGGGAGGTGGTGTTGCGCCGCGATGTAGATGTTTACCCGCAGGCCGACGTGGTTCAAATACTAACCATTTTTGATGATCATACTAATTTACATAGCCGCGTGGTTTGAGGCGCCATATCACCGATTGTGAGGCCTCTCCCGCCGGAGGTTAGTCCCCCCACGTGTGTGTGTGTGTGTGTGTGTGTGTGTGTGTGTGTGTGTGTGCGCGCGCGATAGTGAAATAGTACGTTGGAGTCAGCTGGAACGAGAACCTGGAGAACTTGGAGAACAAACGGATTACAATCTACTGAAAAAGAATATCACACCGCTCAGATTGCGTAGAATTTGAAAGAACGTCACCCTAAGGAAGAGTGATGGAAGAAAGGGCATATTACGAGAATGCTAAATGCCATTCGGACAGTATGGACATTTAGGTAACCAGCCAGATTATGTTACGACAGATAACTGGGGTCGTAGTTCCCCTACCGACAGCAAAGAAGTCTCAGAATTGCTGTGGGGAAAAAGAGAGCGTATTGTTTGTTGTAACAGGTTTTTTTTCCGCTTAACGTCTATTTTTATTGATTTGGATGAGGAACTATTTGCATATGTTAACTTCGACATATGGGGTGAAAAAATACCACGCATAAAAAATTTTTAGTATGTTTAGAGGACATAGAACAAGACAATTTCTTATCTGGCCAGAAATGTAACAACTGCACCGTTTCCCCACTAGGGACCAGTGACTGTTTTGATGCTAGTGAAATTCGGAGGCGTTGTTCAGACTGCCTTGTGATGATTGTTTCAGAGATGTTGTAGAAAATGCTGTCGATAACTGGCATTTATGTGCTAATGATTGTTAAAGGCGCTCCAAACAACCAGGTGTATCACGAAACGGGCAACTAGGGCAATCGCTACATATTCTCCCCACCCACAGCCGCGCGCGCGCGTTCACACACACACACACACACACACACACACACACACACACACACACACACACACACACACACAGATTTCTATCATAATAGAAATCTGCCAAGGCCAGTACTTCTACTTATGGCACGTATCGGTTAGAAAAATGCACCGATGATGACTGATATCAGTAAAAAAAGATTTGCAACAAGATAAATAAATTATGTTTCCGCGACTAGTTGCTACATCCTTTATAATTTTATATTCCATGGTCGCTGCACAGAAAAAAAACCTTATGGAGCCCAACATTCAGTATAGTAGTAAAGGAGTTTTGCTATTTGGGGAGCAAAATAACTGATGATGGTCGAAGTAGGGAGGATATAAAATGTAGACTGGCTATGGCAAGGAAAGCGTTTCTGAAGAAGAGAAATTTGTTAACATCGAGTATAGATTTAAGTGTCAGGAAGTCGTTTTTGAAAGTATTTGTATGGAGTGTAGCCATGTATGAAAGTGAAACATGGACGATAAATAGTTTGGACAAGAAGAGAATAGAAGCTTTCGAAATGTGGTGCTAAAGAAGAAAGCTGAAGATTAGATGGGTAGATCACATAACTAATGAGGAAGTGTTGAATAGGATTAGGGAGAAGAGAAGTTTGTGGCACAACTTGACTAGAAGAAGGGGTCGGTCGGTAGTAAGCAGATTCAGAAGGATGTAGGTTGCAGTAGGTACTGGAAGATTAAGAAGCTTGCACAGGATAGAGTAGCATGGAGAGCTGCATCAAACCAGTCTCAGGGCTGAACTACTACTACTACTACTACTACTACTACTACTACTACTGTCTTTTCACAAGAATTGTCAATATGAATGGAACTGCTCATGCACTTAGTTACTGTACGTTGTAGTTTGTTGTAACAATAGATTTGTAAATAATAATGGAGTTGCATA
The DNA here is from genome assembly GCF_023897955.1 of Schistocerca gregaria. Classification (NCBI taxonomy): domain Eukaryota; kingdom Metazoa; phylum Arthropoda; class Insecta; order Orthoptera; family Acrididae; genus Schistocerca; species Schistocerca gregaria. Next base: position 493,556,421 of record NC_064921.1, read on the forward strand.
TTAAATAGTCTACGATGAGACAGCGTAGTTATTATAGACGGGAATTAAACGAGTTACCTCTTTTGCTCATATTTCGCACGGTCATTGTACATAATTATATCTGTAAATGTAACAGACTACTGTAGTTCAATGTGCTTCTCAAGGCTTTCTGCGAATTTAGAGTTGAACTTTCTATGGACGTGTTGAATACCTTACGAGAGTACTAACCGTCGAGCATTGAAGGTAGCACAACCGACCAACATGCCAGACGGTACACATTGTAAGCCTTCATGGTACTGCGATCGCGTCTCATCAGTGGTGTTTTTTCCTAATCTGTCACCAGACACCTGTATGACGATTTTTTAGATGCCGTTGAAGATCCTGATAACGACTTCATTTACAAAACACAGTGAGCGAATCTTTCCAGTGCACAGTTACGTACGAGCGCCCGAGCAGTTAATGAACTGTTGACTAACAAAAGTATCACTTCTGGTATCGAAACGCAACAGTTGACAGCACAGCAGGTAGGACAACAGATAAACCCCGCCCGTTGAATCAATAGGGTACACAGTTGCTGTCCATTGATGCTGCATAATCAGTAAAAGTACAGTGTAGTTTATTCGAACCAGGAGTACTCTGACTTCACTGCGATACGCGTCATGAGTGTATCGATAATTATTCTCAAGATTCCTTACTATGCATCTACACTTGCTGTTCTAGGCGAACAAGTGTTGGGTGGGAAATAACACAAAGAAAGTTGAGGTTAGAGAGGATAATTCTGGTCTGCCGCCTTAGTCGGTTACAAAAACCCCGTTTCTCGACTGCTGGCTCTTATATTATTCAACAGGTTCTTAGCACTTGATCCAAGGTTTTTCGAAAATTGTTGAAAAGCGCATCTTATCAAAGCAGAATTTGTTACATCAAGGTATGTGCTGCAGTCAGGCGAAAGACGAGCAAAGTCGGTGACCCGTAGAGTGTACGCTTGGTAAACTTAAACTGAAGTGCTCTATGTTTCGAGCACGACTTGCTAATTTGCTGTTATTCCACACACACAGGCTGAGACGAGTGAATATTATAATTAAAAAAAGTGAGCATGTCGCTATTACGCTACAGTTTCGACAAACTGGTAGACGCATATTCCAAAATGCTTCTCGTTCTTCTCCAGCCGATGACGTCCTGAACTTCTGTCACTGTTTTCCATGACTTTGTGAATGGTAGCAAGTTCATGATCCAGAAACTGAAAAAAAAGCGAGTAGCTCTCGCGCTCTGAGAGTTACGTACAAAATTATCTGTGTAGATAATAAAATTTTCTTGTCTCTCAGTGCCTGGTGCAAGTCTCTCAGTTTGATGCCACTTCAACGAGTTGCGTGTCCCAAACCCGCACTAGTTATCAAACTGGGGAAAGACAACTTACATTTTAACGTGCAATTCGAACCGCGTATAGTTTCTGGGGACTCCTCGATTGTGACAGGTGAAGGCTGGATTAAACGAAGACTGAAAAATCTGTGGTTCGATCGAGATTCGATACAGCGACCTCTCAGCTTACAGAAACTCGCTTTACCTCTAGACCACCAGGCGGGACATTTATATAGAAAGTTCATCTGTGGTTGTTGGTGAGTCAGTTCGCGAGTATCGAAACATACGATATAAATGATCGTATCGTTTGGTTGCGTTGACTTAGAAGTTTAAATTCTTCACACCGCCAAGCGATCGCGGACCTTCGTATGTGACATAAATTTCAACTTCATACCTCTGCTACCCGTTCTTGGGTAAAAGACTGACTAGCAGCAAAGTGATATTATAAGGATCCAGTTTTTACCGGTTGAGGTACGGAACGTAAAAATCGAGACACCAGCCCAAATGCAGCAGATACTCCGGGGGAAAAAAATGTCGTGACATTTGCCGTTTAAAGACTGGGCCAGATCCGGAGGCGGGTTATAATCTGTTCCTGCCACGCTTTTGCAACGAGCAGCTTGGATTAGTGAGCGTAACTAGAACCATCAAATGCGCTTTTATGCTGACCCCAGTGTTTGCTTTATAAGAGCATTTACTTTAATACCACAGTAAAAAAATGTGTGCAGCTAATTTAAATTGCTCTGGAATGAACTGAAAGTTGGATAAAGCCCTGCTTGGTGAACGAAGCGAGCTACCTGCACGCGAGTGTTAAGGCAGCGAATTTTATTGCGTATATAGCTTTAAAGCCAGTTTGTCAAGAAGCTGTTGCATGTACGAAATTTAACTTGTTCTTTCTTTTGGAGATACTTTTGCTTCAACCTTCGTTGGAAAGAGTTAGTAATCCTCTCTTCTCTCACTAAGGATCAAGTAAGTGTTCACATTTTACGTTGTGTTAAAAAAATTGTGACATCAGATACGTTTACTTATTCGTGTCTGGTGAAAAAGTGAAAGTTACACTGGCCTGCAAAACTTAAGAGCGAGATCGATAAAGTAACATAACGTACTAACAACTCGGTGGGCATGAATGGAAGTTGGAGAGCTTGTTGCTAGAGGCCTTCCAATCGTGCACACACTGCTCGACATTACGTGAGGTTTGGTCAGCGTGACTATAGCTCCAAATAGGGCTGGCGCCGCAATACGAGGCAGTTAAAGGTACGGGAGGAGACTGTGTGCGTCGATCAACAAGCAATTGCAATGCACTGTGGTGGTGATCATCATTACAACATGGCCCGGAGACGTTTGGACGACTTGACATGGGTCGTGGAGTAGGTAGAACGAAGTTTGACGCTTATAGGCCTGGAAATTGGTATTACTGACAACATGGTTTGAAGTGCATGGACAGCGTTCCGAACCACAGGCACTACCCCGTCTACATCTACGTGATTACTCTGCTATTCATAATAAAGTGTCTGGCAGAGGGATCAATGAACCACCTTCAAACTGTCTCTCTACCGTTCCACTCTCGAATGGCACGCGGGAAAAACGAGCAATTAAATTTTTCGGTGTGAGCCCTGATTTCTTATTTTATCGTGATGATCATTTCTCCCTATGTAGGTGGGTATGTGAGGGAGATGTGGGCACTACAGCCAGCTAAAACAGTAGATGACCGTTTCATTATGCAGCAAGCCTAGACGGGTCCCACGTCTAACAGCGGGTGTATTTGCAGCCACATTTGACAGGATTACGAAGCACGCAGTCTCTCGCTTCACATTGGGATTGGATAAGAATAGCAATTTTCCAGGAAAGAATGGAACAATTTTGTTGCGCCTTAATGGCTAGTAAGCTTGATTATCCCAAGGATCGTATAAAGAATTTCAATAATGTACAGAGTACAGTTGTTGACGCCTTCGTTGTTGGCAACCATCTGAAATGGTCAGTTTGTCGACTGCGATTGGAAACGGAGAAAACAGAGTTTCGTGCTGTTGTTAAACATTTTCATTTGAAGGGTTGAACTGTCGCACAAAGCAAAACAGAATTGGATGAAGTCGACTTGGACTCTGCCCTATCACTGAAGACCATTTACTTTTGGGTTAATGAATTTAAACGTGGTCGGACGTGCACCGAAGGCGAAACGCGCTCCAGCCGTCCAGTTGAGGTCACCACGAGGGAAACTATTAGCAACATCCATGACACGTTGACGCAAGACCGCTGAATAAAAATTCGTGATGTTGCTGAGACTGTAGGGATCTCATCAGACTGAGTGCAAAATACACTGCAAGGTTAATTGGTTATGAAGAAGCTGTATGCGAGGTTTGTTTTAGTGAATGCTCACAGTCGACCAAAAGTGCATCCGGAAGAGCGTTTCAACATTTGGTCTGGCGATGTTTACTTACAATCGGCAATACTTTTGCGCCGATTTGTGATTGTTGATGAAATCTACTTCCTCCGCTGCACACCAAAGTCAAAACGGCAGTGAAAACAATGGACAGAAGTTGGTGAAAGTTTACCAAGGAAGGGAAAGTCCATTTTGTCAGCTGATAAGGCGATGGCCACGGTTTTGGGGATTTTCGAGGAATAATCCTCATGGATCACTCGGAAAAAAGCAGGACCATAACTAGACTCTATTACGCTTCGGATCGTTTGAAACTTACGGTGGCTGAAAAAAAGACCAGGTTTGGCACGCAAAAAAGTGCTTTTTCAAAGAATAATGCACCATCCCACGCATCAGCGGTAACAGTGGCGACAGTTCATGAATTGATCATCCACCCTATTCGCCAGATGTAGCCCGAAGTGACTGCTTCCTGTTCCCTAACCTGAAACTTTCGCTTGCTGGGAAGAAATTTACGTTAAATGAAGTAATATTTGCAGTCAAGAAATCCGATGAAATTAAAAAGCTGAAGGATCACGGGACCGAGTGCGTATCCCTCAAAGGAAACTATGTCGAAAATTAAGGTGGGTTGTTCACGACACATTTTTTTTTGCTTTTTGCCAGACTTATAAAACCACCCTCGTTAAGAGGTCAAGGAATGGCAACTAATGTATGAGGGAGGGAAGGAGAGGAAGGGTGCTGTAGGGTGCGCCAAGTGATAGGCCGCTTACGCGGAAAAATGGGAGGAGACACGCTAAAACTATGTTGCTTGAGTGGAAAAATGCTCTCTGGCCCTGTGTACGGTTGTACTGAACCTTGTGAAAGGCTGGTGCAAGGACTATATGCCGACCTGTTCGTGCAGCGACGGCAACAATCACAGTACTGGGCATCTGCATATTACACTTTGTTTTTCGTATTGTATGTATTGGATTGCACATTGAAAAAGTTTGTAATGTTGTGAAGATATTTTCACAGAATCGCATGTGAGAGGGGTAGCGAAGCAAATAAATCATAAATATTTTATTACTCTGTGATGAACCTTCTGAGACCACCGGTCTCTTATACGAAAGTGCCCAGAAAATATCCATTGAACAAGTTCCGAAGTACCGTATATTCAGTTAGAGTACACGTTGTATATGACAGAGATCATCCATTGAAGACACTTTAATTGGCTGTTCAAGTGGTTAATGTTGAATGAGACGTTGATCATTTATTTTAAGTAAGTTGCATCGAATCCCTCATTCATATATAATTTTAGGCAATATCACAAACCTTGTTGTTTCATGGTTGGCCTCGTTGCCTTCGGTGGGATATAATGCTGGCCTAGGATCCTGTTTCTGTTGCGAATAAACATTAACTGGTGAAAGGATTGTGTTACCCCGCAAGCTTCCAATCATTATTCATTGAAATAAAATTTCTAAATTTTGAACAACTGTATTCACTATATTTGCGCGTAATGAACAATAAGCACAAATTAGCCTTCAGCAGTATTACAGGACCATGATGGCTCCATTTACAATAGGTATTTCGCCAAGACCGTCCGTATCACATAACATTCCCGCCATGACTGCCTATTTCCAACCACTCCCTCCCTCCCCCCCCCCCCCCCCAAACTGTGCACAACGGAGGATAACACTTTATAAGACTCACGCGCAGTATCGATAACCGCAGGAATTGCTACTGACTTAAGAAACAATACGCGTTTTGCTGCTGCTAGTTTCCCTCCAAGCAGTTGAAGCTGTCCTCTTATGTTTCTGCTTAACCACATGCTCGGAAATCGCCACATGTTCGAGACAAAAGGCGAAATATTTGTGACATGGATGTACATGAAAATGTTCATGTAAACACGAAATGTAGGAAGGAAGAAAGGGGAAGAGTGGGTGAGCAATCGTGACGGCTAGCCACACAGTGCATTTTTACAACGCAGTGGAGAAAGCTGAAAATTCACGCCAGACCTTTACTCGAACTCGTATTTACTGCTCCTCTTTATCGATTGCTTCAATAGCGTGGGCCATCCGGACGCTGTCCCTGACTGACCCAAATTTCCAATTTGTCGCAGCAGTGCAGTGTCCCTCATACTTCGATCTGTCTACCTGTAATTCCTGATTCCCATGGTATTTGGAACGACATTTGTGCATTCGCACTGGAATAAAAGAGCCGGACATCTCCGACAGAACGGACACCACTCAGATAAATACATTATTGTTCTTGGTTTTGCTCGCTGCGATTTAAGCTGCCCTCTTAGGTTCCTGCCTAACCACACAGTCGCAAATCGCCAAATATTTATTTCATCCTTCGGCCTGTAATCAGATGGAAGTCTAAATAACATCGAATATTGGAAAAAAGAGGGTATTGCATTCATAAGAAATTCCCAGAATGTGTTAACAACGCTAACACGAAAAAAATTACCTGCATCCTTCCAATCAGCAAACCACGAGATACCCAATTACGCTAGCATTTGGATATCTGATACCTTCCTGTCTTCGTTGTGATAGTGTCTCTTAAAGGTTTATGTCATATGTGCATTATTAACTGACACGGTGACGTGTTTGTGATAAATTTTGATTGCGTCGTTACCTTGAACCAGCATTCTGCAAGTTGTAATACAAGCGTGTTTCATGCTTCATTTGTAAATTATTTAGGAATACAACTCACTCCTGAGAGAGCACTCTTGTACAAAGTATGACAACAGTAATCGTCGATAAATCATCATGCGACGTTTAATTATAACAATAATTATAATAAATCCTACCCAGAATGACGTGTTTTCACAAATTTCCGATGTGTGTTCATGAAGTGTAGTGACAGCTCAGTCGATAGCAGTTCCTGCGGTCATTGATTTCGCGCGCGACACCAAAATGACGTCACGTTTGTAGAAAGTCTAGTGATAGGAGTGTTACACGACGAAGACAAGCAGAGATATAATACACTACTGGCCATTCAAATTGCCACACCAAGAAGAAATGCAGATGATAAACGGGTATTCATTGGACAAATATATTATACTAGAACTGACATGTGATTGCATTTTCACGCAATTTGGGTACATATATCCTGAGAAATCAGCACCCAGAACAACTACCTCTGGCCGTAATAACGGCCTTGATACGCTTGGGCATTGAGTCAGAGAGCTTGGATGGCGTGTACAGGTACAGCTTCAAAGCGATACCATAGTTCATCAAGAGTAGTAACTGGCATATTGTGACGAGCCAGTTGCCGGCCAACATTGACCAGACGTCTTCAATTGGCGAGAGATCTGGAGAATGTGCCGGTCTGGGCAGCAGTCGAACGTTTTCTGTATCCAGAAAGGGCCGTACAGGACCTGCAACATGCGGTCGTGCATTACCCTATTGAAATGTAGGGTTTCGCAAGGATCGAATGAAGGGTAGAGCCACGTGTCGTAACACATCTGAAATGTAACGTCCACTGTTCGAAGTACCGTCAATGCGAACAAGAGGTGACAGAGACCTGTAACCAATGGCACCCCATACCACCACACAGGGTGATACGCCAGTATGGCGATGACGAATACACGCTTCCAATGTGCGTTCACCGCGAGGTCGCCAAACACGGATGCGACCATCATGATGCTGTAAACAGAACCTGGATTCATCCGAAAAAATGACGCTTTTCCATTCGTGCACCTAGGTTCGTCGTTGAGTACACCATCGCAGGCGCTCCTGTCTGTGATGGAGCATCAAGGGTAACCGTAGCCATGGTCTCAGAGCTGATAGTCCATGCTGCTGCATACGTCGTCGAACTGTTCGTGCAGATGGATGGTGTCTTGCAAACGTCCCCATTTGTTGACTGAGGGATCGAGACGTGGCTGCACGATGCGTTACAGCCATGCGGATAAGATGCCTGTCATCTCGACTGCTAGTGATACGGGTCCGTTGGGATCCAGCTCGGCGTTCCGTATTACCCTCCTGAACACACCGATTCCATATTCTGCTAACAGTCATTGGATCTCGACCAACGCGAGCAGCAATGTCGCGATACGACAAACCGCAATCGCGACAGTCTACAATCCGACCTTTATCAAAGTCGGAAACATGATGGTACGCATTTCTCCTCCTTGCACGAGGCATCACAACAACGTTTCACCAGGCAACGCCGGTCAACTGCTGTTTGTGTATGAGAAATCATTTGGAAACTTTCATCATGTCAGCACGTTGTAGGTGTCGCCACCGGCGCCAACCTTGTGCGTATGCTCTGAAAAGCTAATCATTTGCATAGCACAGCATCTTCTTCCTTTCGGTTAAATTTCGCGTCTGTAATACGTCATCTTCGTGGTGTAGTAGTTTTAATGGCCAGTAGTGTGTAAAATCAGTGTGTTTACAACTTAGTCGATAATAATTGCTGGTATCTTTGAAACAATTGATGAAAACGAATTTAGATAAATTTTAATAAAGTTCTTCAACATTAGTTCAAATATGTATAACACTAATATTTAAATATGAAACAACTGATTGTTATGAATGCATATACACAAAGTTAATTGTATCGAACTGAAGATACCAGTACCAGCTGGTATCGTACATTTCGTATTGTGTTATTGACTCGGCTGCATTACGACACAGACGTGGGTTTCGTGGCTGTGCAGGTGGCAGCGAACGACACCCTTACGTCCGTGGCGGCGCGGTTCGACACGACGCCGTCAGAGCTGGCAAAGCTGAACCGGCTGGGCGCGCGCCTCATCTTCCCCGGACAGGTGCTGCGCGTACCCTTGCGCGGGCCTGCCGAGGGAGCGGACCGACAGCAGCCGCCGCTGCAGCCGCCGGCGCCTGCGCACCCAGAAGGGCAGCTGACGCCAGCCGCCGCCGCTGACGCCGCGCGGCCCTCTGCAGAGACAGGTGTGAGTCCAGACGCGCCCAAAAGTGGCCGCTAGGGGCGCATAGCGTGCCCGCGCGTCACTGTCGGTTGAATGTACCTATGACTATATCTGTGTGTGTGCTCTGCAAACCACGGAAGTATATAATAGAGTACATCCCACTTACCAGCAATTAGGGTTTCTTCCCATTTCACCACATATGGAGTGTAGACATAATCATTGTTCAAATGCACTCCATGCGTCCTGTAAATAATCTAATCTTGTACTCAAGATCTCCATGGAAGTGGCACAAAGCTGGTTGTAGAATATTCCTAGCATAAGCATTTAAAACAGATTCTTGAAACAAGTAGGCTTACTCGGGTTAGTTTTTATATTACCCTCACAGGATGCTACATTTTTTCGTTTTATGAAGTGGACGATTTTACATTTCTAAATATTTAAAGTAAGTTGCCACTCTTTATACTATTTTGAAATTTTGTCAATCTCTAACTGAATAGTTAATATAGCTTCTTTCAGGCAGTGCTTCATTACAGATAACTGCATTATCCACAGGAAGTCTGAGTTTACTATTAATATTGTTCGCAAGGTCATTAATACACAAAATGAACAGCAAGAGTTCCAACCCAGTTCCCTGGAGCACACCCAGTTACTCCTAGATCTGATGACAACTCTCCATCCGAGATAACGTGCTGCATCCTCCCTACCAAAAAACCCTAAATGCCTTCACACATTTCACTTGAACCCCATACGTAGATGTCATTCTGAGTCAAACCCTTTTCAGAAACCGAGAAATACCGCTTCTACCTGACTGCCTTCATCCAAACTTTCAGTATGATATTGAATGTTGATTTTGACCAGTAAAGTAATGTTAGGACAGTGATGTCACAATTCAGGCTTGAGAAAATTATGCATTTGGGAAACATTATTAAACACTGACTAGAAAACAAAGGAAAGTTCTCACGGAAAGCTAAATCTGCTGCTACTTTGCCATATGTTTTAAGACAGTAAAGGAATCTATTGGCCTCATGTTAGACACCAAATATAATGCAGTAATAAGACATGATAATAGTCCTGCTTATTTGGTAAAGAGATGGGTCCACAAATATGGAACAACCAGTTTTTGTAACGTCAACTTTCGGCATGATCAAGGTATCTAAAAACATTGGAGATAATCTCATTCCAAATAATCAACAAATGCATATCCACAGTTACTGCAATTAGACAACATACAAAATACAACAATTTTGCAGACAAATGAGTGACTTGTGTTTCATTTGTTGGTTTGGGAACTAGTTTATGAACTAAGCATGTAGTGGACAGATTTATTCCCCTTAGATAAAGTGCTTGTTCATATGAAGTGTTGGCAGCAGCTTCAACTCAGGAGTTAAAAAACCTAGAGGCCCTTTAACACCAAGGTTCAATAGATAGCTTACAGCAGGTAAACTGGCATGTCCACTCACTAATCACCCGTTGGCATCTTCAGCAAACATGTTGGTAATGGCCATGAGTTACCTCCTATTGATAGCTAGCTCCTTCTGCTTGCAGACTGCAGTGGTAGTTGGTGGGTCACAAGACATCAGATTTGTAATTTGGATTGTGAACTTACATTAGCAGAAAAATTAGCTCCGTGTAGAGCAGCACAGTACATGCTGGTAAGAAACTTTGACAAATCAAAACTGTGTGCCAGATAGAGACTCGAACTTGGGTCCTTTGCCTTTCGCAGGCAAGTGCTCTAACAACTGAGCTACCCAAACATGACTCATCACCCTTACATCTTTACTTCCACCAGTATCTTTTCTTCTGCCTTCTAGACTTCACAGAAGTTATTCTGTAAAACTTACAGGATCATCACTCCTGGAAGAAAGAATACTGCAGAGACCGTGGCTTAGCCATACGCTGGGGGATGTTTTTAGAATGAAATGTTCACTCTGTAACAGTGTGTGCTGATATGAAACTTGTGCCAGGAAGAATGACATACAGTTCTAATCTACCAGGAAATATAGACTCAGATTGGGTTCATTTGGCATAAGCAAAGTGTAGAGGTAAATCCAAGATGGCAAACATGTAACTATTGTGTGTGTGTGTGTGTGTGTGTGTGTGTGTGTGTGTGTGTGTGTGTGTGTGTGTGGATTTTGGGATCTTCATGTCCTCGGGTAATGTGGAAGAGACATGTGAATTTGGTACTCGCACTTTCTGGAGTTCAGGTTGTACTTAGTTGGCAACTGTGTGGCAGAACCAGTTAGGTGTGCATCAGGCTCGGACGGGGGTAGTGATACTTACTGTGTTCATTTCCATTTACAGGAAAGCTTTTCTGGTTGAGTGCATGGGTCACATCAGAATTTCACAGTAGCTTAAGACAAGTAACCAAGGTGACTCTGTGTCGCCTGATACAGTAGATCCTGGTCCCTTGTGAAATTCCATCCTGTTAATGGTGACTACTTTTCTTACAGTTAAGTTATTTCTGTATGTCTGACGACTGTGATTTTACGGTCAGATGACGAAACATGACTCGTCCACATAAATCAGAAAATGGTGGTGTTGAGTAGGCTAGTGAATACTGTACTTATGTTTTGTCTACAATCACTTGAATGTGGAACTTCCTAAGTGGATGATAGACTACTAACAGCAGCCCAGCTTCAAGGTGGTCTTTAGCACAATATTCAGTGAAAGTGGGAAGGACTATAAGATGCTTTTTTTATGTCAGAAAATTGCCTCTAAAATTCAGGTGTGTCTTATACTTGAAATTAATATAAAAATGTCCAGGATTTGATTTAAGTCCCTGTCACTCTTAAAAATGCCCGCATATTCGATGCCACGGGAAACCTCTCTCTATCTGGCAACATTGGCTACAATTGGAAGTAACAGTGCATGATGGGATGAACGCGAGTTGCATTTATTCGCAATTGAATTAACACTGTCTCCCTCGTGCCCAGCCATCACAAATCCAGAACACAGTTATGCCTATGATGCATCTTCGCAGTCTACATTACCAGTGAACTTGAATTGAAAGCAATTTGTGTTATAGGTAACAGTGCAGTATTTTTGTTAATAGCTTGTTCTGTAATGGAAAAAAATGAAAGGTATTCATATGATGCAGGCTACAGCGTAAACAATACAACATGGAAACAGAGCAGCTGGTGAAGAACTGAAAAAAATTAGTAAGACCAACGGAATAGTACAGCAAAAGGGCAAAAATGATAAGGTGACGTATTGAAATGAATTCAAGGACACAGTGAAAATGGCTTTGAAATTAATAAAAAATATGACATCCTCATAGGCTAGTGCTACAGTGGAACTTTAGACATTGAGGATGGAGTTGGTTGATGCTACAAGTTTATGAAGTGTGATGGACTTAGCATAAGAACGAAAACCATAGTATCTCAGAAAATTCCACAGGTGTATGAAGAGAAAATATTAACTTTCCATTGCTTTATTATTCAACATCAAAAGAAAACCAGTGTGAAACTAAGCCAAATAGCGAATATGGATGAAACTCCTCTGACATTTGATGAGCCGAATAACAGAACTGTTGCCATGAAAGGTGCTAAAATTGTAACTACACATCAAAAAAAGTTTTGCGTCACCCCATTTCCCAGAACTCCTGAAGATGGACGTTGACTGTGGATATTGTATCACAGACAGTGTCCCTTTCTCTGTTCAGAGATGTCTCTAAATCCACCCAAAGATGTAAACAACTATGCATGAGCAGTACCTATTAGATAGAGGATGTCCGACAGCTCTTCATTTCCAGTCATTCGACCAGGAAGGGGGTTCACGACTCGTGTTGTCTGTAGTTCAACCATGCTTAGATGGTCAGTACCGTGGTTCCATTGCATCCGCATTATTACTGTGCGCCAGGAAGAGCTCTCAACAATGGAAGTGCACAGGCGTGTCGGAATGAACCAAAGCGATGTTGTTCGGACATGGGAGATACAGAGAGAGTGGAACTGTGGATGACATTCCTCGCTCAGGCCACCCAAGGGCTACTATTACAGTGTATGAACGCCACCTATGGATTCTGGCTCGGAGGAACTCTGACAGCAATGCCACCATGTTGAATAATGCTTTTTGTGCAGCCACAGGATGTCCTGTTAAGATTCAAACTGTGCGCAATAGACTGCATGATGTGCAAGTTCACTCCCGACATTCATGGCAAGGTCCATCTTTGCAATCACAACCCCATGCAGTGCGGTACAGATGGGTCCAATAACATGCTGAATGGATCACTCAGGATTGGCATCACATTCTCTTCACCGATTAGTGTCGCGTATGCCTTCAACCAGACAATCTCCGGAGACGTGTTTGTAAGCAACCTGGTCAGACTGAACGCCTTAGAAACACTGTCCCGTGAATGCAGCAAGGTGGAGGTTCCCTGATGTTTTGGGGTGGCATTATAGAGGACCGACGTATGCCACTAGTGGTCATGGAAGGCGCTGTAATGGCTATACGATACATGAATACCATCCTCTGACTGATAGTGCAACCATATCGGCAGCATATTGGCAAGGCATTCGTCTTCATGGACGACAGTTCGCACCCCCATCGTGCACATCTTGTGAATGACCTCCATCAGGATAATGACATTGCTCAGTTAGAGTGGCTAGCATGTTCTCCAGACGTTAACCCTATCAAACATGCCTGGGATAGATTGAAAATACTGTTTATGGACAACGTGACTCACCAACCACTCTGAGTATCTACGCCAAATTGCCATTGAGGAGTGGGACAATCTGGCCCAACAGTGCCATGATGAACTTGTGGATAGTATGCCACAATGAAGACAGTCATGCATCAGTGCAAGAGGACATGCTACTGGGTATTAGTGGTACCGGTGTGTACAGCAGTCTGGACCATCAGCTCTGAAGGTCTTACTGTATGGTGGTACAACATGCAAGGTGTGGTTTTCACGAGCAATAAAAAGGGCAGAAATTATGTTTATGTTGATCCCTTGTCCAATTTTCGGTACAGGTTCCGGAACCAAGGTGATGCAAAACGTTTTTTGATGTGTGTATAGAAACAAGTGGACATGAAAAAATGCACTACACTGTTGTCCTTTCATGTTGTGTTGACATTACTAAAATTTCATCCAGTGATCATTTTCAGGTGCAAAACAATGCTGAAACCTCCTGAAATACCACCAGGTGGTGCTCACTTTCTTGGCAACAGTTGTATGGACAAGGCTAGTATGAACTTATGGGTTAACAGTGTGTTGGAGAGAAGGGATGTTCTTTATAGAAGAAGAATTCTCTTCTAGTGCTAGATCAGTTCAATAGTCATTTGAAAAAAAAAAAATTGTGAAAAGATAAACTGAGACAGGGAAATACAGATCTTGCTGTTATCGTGGAAGGACTTGCTTCACAACTGCAAACTCCTGATGTCTCAGTAAATAAACCATTTAAAGTCTATATGAGAGGGAGATAGAACAGATGGGTGATTGCTGAAACCCACAATTAATTCACGCTGAAGGGAGCTTTAAAACGACCTACAATGAGTGTCAGTGGATAAAACAGACAAGGTGTAGTGAGAGAAGACACTAGTGTTAAATCTCTTAAGATATGCGGAATAAGTAACACTCTCAGTGGCAGTGTAGACCATCTTAAATATGAAGAGGACGCGATGGTGGAAGAGAAGAAGGAGAAGGAGAAGAAGAAAGTTCAGATGACGATTATCAAGGATTTTAAAGGTCAGTTGGGTTTTTAAACTAAGAATTTATTTTAGTCTGCCTTTTCAGCCTAAGAATAAAAATGTTAATTTACCAGAAATTCCTTGAGTGCTTCTTACAGTCCATAAAATATGTTAAGTTATGATTGAATCTCCACATTATCTAAGCACCGGCTCCTGAGGACAGCAATGATTTGGTGGAACTGGCAGAATCTATGCTATAATGAGCAGAAGGCAGAGCATATACATTCAGTTACATTATTTGGCCATTAAAACCTGCCTTATGTGTTGGCAGCCTTAGTGGACTGTAGCAAATGCCATCTGTGAGCTGCTCTTGAACAAAATGAGTACCAAAAATACCATTTAATAGACTTGTTGGAGCCCACATTAAGGAAATATGAAATAATGTGCCAAACAATATACTGCATTTCATCATCTTTTATTCATATCTGATTGAAAACATGGCATCTAACTCCTGTTGCTTTTTAGAAAATCTAGAATGCAGTACCGTTTATGTACTGGATCTTCTATAGCAACTGCTAAATGTAAGTTAAGAGATCCTTATTTTTAATTTGATATAACATCATCTTTTTGGATCACATTGTGTGTCTTTCCAGTCGTGTGCCACCAATGCTTCTAAGGCCATGAAAGTACGGCAATGTGATCACTAAAAGCCCTTAATCACAACTAGTATTGTTTGAAATTGTTGCTTTAGAAAGCGGTCATATTCATGTTGTTTCCAGTGTCATATTCATGTTGAGTTTCCAGTAGCGTTCATAGGATCTTAGAGTGTGTAATATGAAAGGCAATCAGGTGGGATTTTTAGGGAAAAATCTGACAATACATATGTAGGCTATCATGTGACTAAACAATTCAGTATTTACACTCTTCCAAACAAAACACAAGTTGCATACCAATTTCTTTGCCATATTATCATCATATAAACTAATCAAAACAAGTACCATCATGGAGTGTTGTCAAGTAGGTGCTTGAGAACACATCCCAATGATCCTGGTAGGAGTGGGAACTTTCAGCACCAGTGGAATACATCAACAATGGGGAAGCACCCATACTTGGTTCTCTGATACAATGTTTGCGAACACTGTTATTATTCATTTACCGTGGTATTGCACCTAGGCATTAATACTGTCTGCATATGATCTGTTATTAATGAAGTCAATGAAATACTGAAGCTGAAAATTGCATCATTTTCCAGATATTCTGGAGAGCTTGCGGCCTGTATCACCCAAACCAACTGGTCCACCTGTGACCAGTGAAGCAACGCACCCCTCCCACCCTGATACTACAGGCAACAGTGGTGCATCGCTGGAGGAGCAGCGAGCTGAAAGACGTTTCCTCAAGATCAATGTGCGGCACATAACTGATGGGCAGGTGCAGTGCTTGTTCACTATTTGCACATAGTAGCTACACAATGTTGACATGCAGTTCATTCATTATGTTGATACCACAATATTTTAAGGAAAATTTGACAATAGGTGGTGTATCTCCCCAGCTGATCTGTCATAGTTATATTAAAAAACTGAAGATAAATGAAACCAAAATGAAACTTGTGTAGGGGTGGTAACACACAGGAACCACCCCATTAACAGAGAAATTGGTAAAATGTAAATACATGTTGTGAATTCATGGAGCAGTGACTCACATTTACTTATTTTACATTTCCTTGCACACACATTAAAATAAAATGTTATCATACCTTAGAAAACTCGCAAACTTCAAAAATGCTTCTGTTCCAGGGTGTTGTTGGTGGTGTGCTGCTCGTGACGCCTAATGCAGTAATGTTTGACCCAAATGTATCTGACCCCCTAGTTATTGAGCATGGTCCAGAGATGTATGGTGTAATTGCTCCAATGGAATATGTGGTAAATGCAGCTATCTACTATGACATTGCCCACATGAGAGTGGGCCACCATACTGGTGACAACAAAAGGTGAGTCCCAAAGAACTGCAACTTTCTTAATGCAATACCCTGTTTAATTTCAGTGAAAAGAATGGCTGTTGTAATGTACAGTATGTGACGAAAAATGTGCAAGAACTACAGTCGATGTCCAATTGCCATTTCAGACTGCTTTCCTGTTAGTGAGAGTCAGTGGAGAGGTTATTATTTCAATGGAACTATGGTTATGAGTACCCACGAGTTGGGGAATTGCATTACAGATATTTGCCAGCAGCTCAATGTGGGCAGATCCATTATTACCAATTTATGTGATTCAGAAGTATCATGTTAGATTAAATCCAGTAGTCACCTTCATAGGTCTAAGGAACAATAAAAGGTAATAACAAACTTGGAAGTGTATTGTAAGAACTAATCCTTGATCATCAAAGTCAACATTCATAGAGCCATTCATTTGTCACAGTTCATAGTGTGTGAAACAGCACCTACAATAGTGGGTTTGCACAGTCGAGTGACATTTGGCAAACTATTTCACTGTCAGATAAAACAAATGTAGACGTACCCCGCAGCAAATCTTCGAGTAAATAAACGAAGCAGCTCAACATACATAAATGAATCAGACTAAAATTAATGATAAACATATACACTCCTGGAAATTGAAATAAGAACACCGGAATTCATTGTCCCAGGAAGGGGAAACTTTATTGACATATTCCTGGGGTCAGATTCATCACATGATCACACTGACAGAACCACAGGCACATAGACACAGGCAACAGAGCATGCACAATGTCGGCACTAGTACAGTGTATATCCACCTTATGCAGCAATGCAGGCTGCTATTCTCCCATGGAGACGATCGTAGAGATGCTGGATGTAGTCCTGTGGAATGGCTTGCCATGCCATTTCCACCTGGCGCCTCAGTTGGACCAGCGTTCGTGCTGGACGTGCAGACCGCGTGAGACGACGCTTCATTCAGTCCCAAACATGCTCAATGGAGGACAGATCCGGAGATCTTGCTGGCCAGGGTAGTTGACTTAAACCTTCTAGAGCACGTTGGGTGGCACGGGATACATGCGGACGTGCATTGTCCTGTTGGAACAGCAAGTTCCCTTGCCGGTCTAGGAATGGTAGAACGATGGGTTCGATGACGGTTTGGATGTACGGTGCACTATTCAGTGTCCCCTCGACGATCACCAGAGGTGTACGGCCAGTGTAGGAGATCGCTCCCCACACCATGATGCCGGGTGTTGGCCCTGTGTGCCTCGATCATATGCAGTCCTGATTGTGGCGCTCACCTGCATGGCGCCAAACACGCATACGACCATCATTGGCACCAAGGCAGAAGCGACTCTCATCGCTGAAGACGACACGTCTCCATTCACGCCTGTCGCGACACCACTGGAGGCGGGCTGCATGATGTTGGGGCGTGAGCGGAAGACTGCTAACGGTGTGCGGGACCGTAGCCCAGCTTCATGGAGACGGTTGCGAATGGTCCTCACCTATACCCCAGGAGCAACAGTGTCCCTAATTTGCTGGGAAGTGGCGGTGCGGTCCCCTACGGCACTGTGTAGGATCCTACGGTCTTGGTGTGCATCCGTGCGTCGCTGCGGTCCGGTCCCAGGTCGACGGGCACGTGCACCTTCCGCCGACCACTGGCGACAACATCGATGTACTGTGGAGACCTCACGCCCCACGTGTTGAGCAATTCGGCGGTACGTCCACCCGGCCTCCCGCGTGCCCACTATACGCCCTCGCTCAAACTCCGTCAACTGCACATACGGTTCACGTCCACGCTGTCGCGGCATGCTACCAGTGTTAAAGACTGCGATGGAGCTCCGTATGCCACGGCAAACTGGCTGACACTGACGACGGCGGTGCACAAATGCTGCGCAGCTGGCGCCATTCGACGGCCAACATCGCGGTTCCTGGTGTGTCCGCTGTGCCGTGCGTGTGATCATTGCTTGTACAGCCCTCTCGCAGTGTCCGGAGCAAGTATGGTGGGTCTGACACACCGGTGTCAATGTGTTCTTTTTTCCATTTCCAGGAGTGTATTTACATACTTCTCTTATGTTACATATATTTTTCCTTTCTTTCACATCGGTAAATTCCAGTAGGACTGTAGAAATCAAAACATTCAGTTATCTCATGTTCAGTACACACAGTTGCCAGCCCATGCAGTTATGCCTTGCCAATTGTTGACCCCAGGTCTGTTTTAATTGGTTTAAATTAGGAATCATTCTTTCTTTACCTGACAATGTCACTAGTTCTGTTGGGGACATTGTTAAGGCTGCACTTACATTGGGTGCAAAGATGTACTATTGGACGAGTTTCAAAATGTCAGTTGCATAATAAAATGATTTACCAATGTTCAGATCAGCTCAAGTTCATTCTTTAAAATTGACAAGACTGGGTACTTCGCCTGTCTATGACTAAAACTGTCACACAGTTTGGAATGCTCGTCACTTAGAATGACCTGTGACATATCTTTCATTTTACTAATGTCGTACAAAAATTAAAAATCTCATTGTGTCTTTTAAGCTGATGAAATTTCTCACAGGGAGAAATTACTGTAATATCCAGTATTTTAAAGTAAAAATCTGTTTAGTACTGCATTTCTGGATTTTCAGTTTTCATATCTTCTCCCGCATGCTGAAACTGTTCCTTCTTCAGTCCCTTTCACACCTCCATTGTACCTGCCTAAGATAGTTTTCTGTATGAATAGGATTTACTCCCAGCTTACTATCACACTTCTTCATTTATGCAAAACTTCTGTTGTTACCTGATTCATCCTTTTGGAGCCATATTAAAATTTAAGATTTTGCCTAATTGTGAATACAGATCCGGGTAGTAGTAGTAGTAGTAGTAGTAGTAGTAGTAGTAGTAGTAAAAGCTTCCATCATCTCCTCATCTTGTCTGGGCTGGTTGTTATCCAAATTTTACTTCCATACAAGGCTACACTCTTAATGCTTAAATCTGTATTAGATGCTAACGATTTTCTCTTGTTCATGAACGATTTTCTTGCCATTGCCAATCCGTATTTTATATCATCTCAACTTCAACCATCAGTTATTTTACTGCCAAAATAGCAAAATTCGTCTACTGCTTTTAGTGTGTCATTTGCTAATAAGTTATCTCAGGTTTTCTTACTTATTAAGTCTACATTCCATTAGCCTCATTTGATTTTGCTTGTATTCTCCTATCACTACACAATCCAATCCATTCAACTGCTCTTAAAAGTACCTCGATGTTTCTGACAGAATTATATTGACATCAGTGAATATCAAAGTTTTTATTTTTTTCTCCCTGACATGTATTTCCTTTACTGTATTTTTATTTAGTCGCCTTTATTGCTTGCTCAGTGTGCAGGTTGAATAACATCAGGAACAGGTTGCAACCCTGTTTCAGTCCCTTCTCAACCACTACTTCCCTTCCATACCCCTCGACTCCAGTTACGTATCTGGCTCCTGTGTAGGTTGTAAATGGCATATTGCTTTCTGTATTGTACCCCTAATACTCTCAGAATTTCAAAGAGAATATTCCAGTCAACATTGTCAAAAGCCTTCTCCAAATCTACAGAAACTGTAAACATAAGATTACCTGCCTCCTAAAATTAACAGTAGGGTCAGTATTGCCTTGCATGTTTTTAAAATTATTTCCTTTCATCTATTAAAATCAATCCCTCCTTTGATCTTACCTGTTTGATCCCTGTTGTGGTCAGGCGATCGTTGCTTAGTGCTCTACTTATCCTGGTTCCATCTCCTTAATTTCCTATCTTTTTGTAGTTTTTCAATTTTAATCTACACTCAATAACCAATAAATTATGGAAAGAGTCCACATCTGCTCCTGGAAATTTCTTACATATGGTTCTAAAATCTCTGTCTTACCTTTAAATAATCAATCTAAAACCTGGTGTCCCCAGGTCATGAATACAGTTTTCTTCCCTGGATCTTAAACCAGTTGTTAGCAATGATTAAATTATGCTCTGTGCAGAACTACACCAGGTGGCTTCCTCTTTCGTTCCTTCCACCCAGTGCATATTCACCCAATATTTTTCCTTCTCTAGTTCTTCCTGCCATCAAACTCCAGTCCACCATCACAGTTAAGTTTCCCTCTACTGTAACTATCTGAATGATTTCCTAAGATACATTTCTTCAGTCTCTTCATCTGCGGAGCTAGTTGGTATGTAAACTTACGCTTCTATAGTGGGTGGTGGCTTCATGTCTATCTTCACTACAATAATTTGTTCTCTGCACTGTCCATAGTAGCTTATCTGCTTTCTTATATTCTTACTCATTGTTAGGCCTACTCCTGCATTACCCATATTTGTTTTCATATTTATAACCCTTTTCTCTCATTACCAGAAGTCTTGTTTGTTCTACCAGCACACTTCACTAATCCCCACTATATATAACTTCAAACTACTCATTTTCTTTTTAAATTTTCTAATCTACTTACCCATTTAAGGGATAAAAAATTCCCCACTTTGATCTGTATGTTTCCAGTAGGGGACTACCTTACCTCCAAAACATTTTATTCAAGAGGACACTGTTGTCATTTAACTGTGCAGTAGAGATTCTTGCCCTTGGGTAAAATAACAGTAGTAGTTTCCCCTTACTTCCAGCCGTTTGCAGTATCAACGTGGCAGTGCAGTGTTGACAGATGTTGAAGGCCCCTGCAACTACTGAAAAACCTGCTGCCCTCTTCAGGGGTCACACAGTTGTCTAGCCTCTCAACAAGTACCTCTCCATTGTGGTCGCATCTACGGTGCAGCTATCTATATTACTGAGTCATACAAGCCAGTCAATGATATAAATGGGGGTGTAGATCCAGGTGTCTCGACAAGTTGACAACTGTGATTTGTATCCATTATCAACTGCTGCATTGTACTATTGTTAAAGATTTTACAATTAAATCAAACCAAATGCTTCTGTTACCTTTATGAACATTGTCACGGCAAAATTCAAATAATGATGTAATAATACAGCTAATAAAACTCAACTTACAATCAAAACTACTGTTCCCAGTAGTTTTAACATTCTGTTAAAGCTATTCTATAATGACATCCACCATTAACATTTTATCTTTGAATGTAAAGACGGATCTGTACTTTTTGAATGATTGCTTCGGATGAAACGGCATATAATATCATAAGCTTGTAAATGTAATACATTAGTATTCAAAACTACCTTGTAAATGAATTCTGCTTTGTTTTATTTAAATTGTACCCATGTTTTCTAAATTGTTGTTCTTTATTTTTTTCTTTGTTTTGGTAATCTGGACAATGCACAAATTTCAAAGCTTCCTTCTTTGTTGTTCTGTTGGATAGCATTGCCACTACATATTACAGTTTCCCCTTTCCATTCTTTGCATCTTGTACTTTGATTGTGTCGTTAATGTTTGTGTACATTCTTGCCTTCTTCACTCTCACCACCTGTTTCATGATGTCTCTTATAAGTGGACTTTGATTCAGCACGCTTGTTCCTTCTCTGTTTGTTTTTTTACTGTTGTTTTCTTATGTGATTATATCTTATAGAAGAAATTTGTAATAATTCTGTGTTCTGATTTACACAACCCATTTTGCTTACAGGGCAGACACACCCAAGCCGGAAATATACCATTCGAAGGCCTTTCAGACCTACGAGAAAGGACAGAACTCACCAGGCAAGGATTCTCTTCTAGTGAAGGATGAGACTTTCCCAGAGCTTGCTGGCCCAGCTCGATCTTCCCCAGAGGACAATGAGAGCGAGTGTTCATGCCCTGGACGTGAAGATGGTGATGCCTTTCCCAAGGCCTTTGAACGGGATCTCGTGACACCTACTAACCTGGCAACCACAGCAGAAAATGGGACTGATGCGGACAGCAGACAGGTATTATTTTGGTACTGGTCTGTAGCATTTGATACTTGTCAGAAGTACTCCTAGGAGCTTGTGTTCATAAATTAACATTACGGAGGCCCATACAAGCTCCGTTAAACTTCACAATATGTCTTACTGGTAAAATAGCTGTTTCATATAATGTTCACACTGGTATTTTGGTAGGCCACTGACATGCTCATTGGAATTATCAAATGTGTGGTCTATAGTTCCTCAAGCCTGCCAGTTAAGGTTAAATTAATGAATTGTGTGTTAAAGAGGAAAGTACAGAGCTTGCATTCGACACTTACTTCCAGAATTGTGGGATTTACATTGCTGGCCATTAAAATTGCAACATCATGAGGTGCATGCAACAAAATGAAGTATATTCTACAGGCTTGGTTGTGCAAATGATTGGCATATCAGTGCGGCCACTCAAAGTAGGAGGGATTAAATATCTACAATCTGTGTATAAGAAAATTTTTCACAGCACGTTTCTCATTCAAAAATCGCACAACCAACCAACAGTTAAATGTGACGATGATGCTTCACGCAAAGAGGAAATATGTCTATCAGCATGTTTCAGAATTTGACAGTGGCAATATTGGGGCCTGTTGACTTTTTTAATTGTTCCACAACATTGCTGCTCCTACTGATTGGAATCCCATGACCATTTGTATTCTCAAAGAGAACAATAAATTTGAAAAATCCTATTCTTAAACCAGCTCTAGATATGAGTTCATTTTCTATCCACAAGTTAAAAAACTGTTCTCTCTCTCTTTCTCTCTCTCTCTCTCTCTCTCTCTCTCTCTCTCTCTCTCTCTCTCTCCATGCTTAAATATCCTGCAATATTTCACATAAATGTAGATTCAGTAGGTTTGGGAGACCTGTACTCAATGGCTTGCAGGATTCCAACAGCTCCATGCAGCTCTGCTTAAGAGGACAAATACGTCATTCATTTCGCTGTGAGGTGTGGAATAACCAGATCATGTACCTAAAAATAAAGAAAGACATTGTTTCCAGCAAGAAAAGTATTCATATGGACAGTACAATGTCGTCTTGAGCAGTAGGATTCTGCTGCTGTCACTCACATGTAGGCTGTCCAATTGTTCCGTTTTCTTACACTGCTCATAATGTAAACATGCCACAAACTACAAACATAGAAATGTGATTTGTGACTGGGAAACCTGCTACATAATCTTTCAATATATACGAAATATAAATGGCATTACTCCTACGCACTTTGTCCATGTGCACTAAAATGCTAATCATTTGCATACTCATGCATATAACAAACTTCGTGCAGGGTCATCTGGGAAAGACTTGGGGATTTTTTTCATCCAGGAGAAAACTGGGAAGAACTCGAGAATTTTTTAGAATTCCAGGAATTTTTCATTGTTCTTGTTTTGATTTAAGTTTTTGTAATTTTGACAGGTAAGAACTGATACTCAAACATGAATTTTACTTTATCCCACTACTGCAGTATAATAATGCAGCAGTATAACATAAGAGGGAGAAAAATGTGAATATAAAACTTCAGCTGCAAAGAAAATGTTCCATTTACGACAGCAAAACACACTGTGCACACAAGTGTCCGCTAATAGCAAAGTGTGTCAATGGCTTTAGGACGAATATTATTCAGTACTTTGTAACAGAAAACTGCTTTTGATGAGCATGGCATCGCAGCTGTTTACTTTACTAATAGGTCACAGGAAAATATTGTGAATGGTTGTTTGGTAAGCATTAATTTCAAAGTAAATTTCTTTCACGCAAGATGAATAGTGTTACTTGTGTTTGACTCTCATTCAAAACTTCACACTTTGAGGTCTAGTCACTTAGAAAAATCTCGGGGCCGGAAGATCAGACATTTTTGTCATAATTTATAATTTTACTGGCACTTTTGTGTTTGATATATCTTAAAGGGTAACACAGACAAAAAAAACCTATATTATTTGTGAAAGTTTATATTTTCTTGTAGCAACACTATTTGTATATTAATTTAAACCATGGACTTGTCTTATTTGTGTGTTCACGCTACTTGACAATGATTTGCTATTGGCTGACTGCATCATGTGTCTATGTTCTGAATATCTGCTGTCTTTCGCTGGCGGGATAACATGACTGGAGCTACAATTGGCTGACAGAAGTGCATCACAATCTCCATTTCAGTGCTTCACAAACTAACGTGCTGTATTAGGTGGAATTAATACTTTACTTTCGAAATAAAAAAACAGGAAGTGTGCATATTGCTATACATAAAATATCTTTCCAAAACACATTAATTTTTTGCTAGGTTTTGCTTTTGAAAGTACCAATACCTTCTATGCTGTTGCGTAATGATTAATAAGTTTTACAGTTTTGAGGGAAAGTATACTGTCACTGAATGTGGAGAAAGTGTTTTTTCGTCTGGGAATTGTTTTTTCCGTGCCCTTGTCTTCACTCTGTTCGTGTCAATTTGAAGTTCGTTGCATGCCCCTTCATGATGGCCCAGTTCTAATGGCTACCAGTATAGGAAATACTAATATTAACTAGAGTGCCAAAACAACAGCAGCAAAACAGTGTAAGTTAAAGATTATTAACTTGAATGTAGCTTGATGTTTTGTCCTAAATTAAGTAATTTGTGGAAAAAAGTTAATGACTTGTTCACAATTATTTTTAAAGTTAGACACAAAAGAACACGGTGGTTGTTCATAGTATTTGCTATTTTATTACTTTGTTGCAAATTTATGATGTTAAGGCAGTATCTATTATCTAGCTAATTTGAGATTTAGCAGTTTGTGTTGGTGGCATATCAACAGCTCTGCTTAGTCAGAGAGCTGAATGTTGACCACAGAGCTGGACTGTGACTTGCATGAGAGGGAACAGAAACAGGGAAGTTAGAAATGTTAAGAAATAATTGTGCAAGTAATTGTAATGATGAAAATAGAAGTGCAATTAAAATACTGATTCTGCCAGGGAGAAAAATTAATGCTGTGAATAATGATGAGTGTGGTAGTAGTAAGGGACCAATTTATTGATCTTGTAGCGAAAAATACAACAACACTGTATATAAATCCAAACTGTTCCCACTGAAAGTTCTTACTAATATTAAACAGCATAAGAATATTACATATCATTAGGAGCACAGTAGATTACTAGAAAAGTTATTGATTATGACAAACTAAGCGGTAATTATCCAAAAGAAGAAAAAGGAAAGTGGGTGGAGCTAAAGTCTAAAATTATTCTGTTAATCCTGCAGTGTACTGTACTAATGCTCTGATTTTTGTTGTTAAACAGAAAATCTTATAAGGAAATATTACATGTATTTGCATGATACTGGGAAGTTGTAGTTGGAATACAAATTATGAAAGGAATAAAGGAAACCAGTTATTGCATAGGTAGAGGGTAAGTTAGCTGTTTTGGAAAGATTGGGCAGGGGTTTGGAAGTTGGCGTAGCATGAAGATAGAAGATATTGTTTAGTTGTTCCAACCTAGGCTGATCCTGGGTGATGTGGAGGGTGTTTCTTCAAAGCTAATTGTTGGCAGAAGTTTGGGGATGGTGAGAGTTCAGGGAATTGAGGGCTTCTGTGGATATGGTAGATTAGATCTGTTTTGCAGACAAGGTTTGAAGGGTAATACCTATCTGTGAAGGTCTTAGTAATATCTTCGTACTAGGCAACATTTTATTTGTCACTTGACGATATGCTGTCCATGAATGTGGTACTGTGAGGGAGAAACTTCAGCCTGTGGAAGGGGTACCTTCCAGTATCTCATGCATTCAGAAGTTTTAGCCTGTTGTTAAATATCAGAGTGTAACAGTATGTAAATGTTGTTGATATGGATTGTTTCATCTGTGTCCCTTTTCCTACATAATACAAAACTGTATGTAAATTGAACAGCTTTCTGTTTTTTTTATGTATTCTATTACCTCAATTTAAACTTGTAAAATACATTAGTTACATTTGGCCAATGAGGAACAAATTACAGCATCTAGATTATCACATCTGAGTATATTAGTAAAACATATATATGTGGAAACTCGTAAAAATGTAATAGGGGGCATTATATGCAATTACAAAGTTTCCCATTTAGTTCCAGACAAGTTTTGCATTCCCTTGTGCAGATGACTGTAATAGTTTAGTTTAAATATACAGGAGTGTTCAAAGAGGTGTAATGTAGTATAATTTAAAAATAGCAGAAATTAGCATCTTATTGGATCTTGAAATGAATGTATGGACTAGTTGTACTTAGAAATGCTTTGTGTGCAGTAGTACTAGTGGCTTCTGTAGCTGAACGTACTAAAATAATATTTTCATTAGCATAAATGCACAACCCCCAATAAAACAATGGAAAATTGAAGATGGTATGTAACAATTTTATGAAAAGAGCAGTTGCTACTCACCATATAGTGGAGATGCTGAGTTGCAGATAGACACAACAAAAGGACACAAAAAAGTGCTTTCAACCTACAAGTAAGCTTTGTCAAAAATATTGTGCCCCCCCCCCCCCCCCCACACACACACACACAGAGTCTTTTTCTGTGTGTATCTGCGATTCGGCATCTCCACTATATTGTTACATACCATCCCTAATAAACATAGGTTGTAGAGAAGATAGATCAGTACACCAAATGTTGGCAGTTAAATCAAGTGAAATGCAACTTTTTTCAGAGGATGCAGATAATAGTAACTTATGATAATTTTTCCGATGGGGAAACTCTGAAACTGGTGTGTACAAAGCTTGAAACATCACCTACAAGTAGCAGCTCTCCAGCTTTACCTCTTGAGAGATGGTTTGTAGGGAATCTGTTATGACCTCCACAGCTGTTGATGGTGGTCAGATAGCAGAAGAAAAGAGAGTGTAGAGGGAATAAGAGAATACCCTAGATAGGATGGAGGACTGCAGTGGTCATAAACTTTTAATCTGTTTATTGCTAGTTGATTTCAGTGACTGTACATCTATCGTCATTATAATAATTATATTTGAGTACTGGTTATTACTGCATTGAAAATAGTTACACATCAGCTGAAATTGATCTGCAGTAAACACGTTAAATATTTGTGACATGTGCTGCCCTTCCTCTTATCTTGGATCTCATTAATACAATTTTGGAGTGTGCTGTTCCTGATTGAAACACACCTGAATGTAAGAATATGTTGGTGAGAACAAAAGAGTGATCCAGCAAAAATAATGATTGTACTTCTCAGCAAATGATTGTAGTAAACGTGACTGAAAGTTGTAGAGTGTTCATAGTGACTGTTACTCAGTCCATGACATCAAGATTAGAGACACCATATATTATCCCTTAATAGTGGTACTAACTGCGTATCCTCAACTAGAGATTTGTATGATTTTTAGGTTTGGTTACAGTTTCAATGGGTTATTTCAAAACAGTGATATCAGGTGGTCCAATGCATACATCCTGCATATCATAGTACATTTCTGCTTTCAAATAATACATGAATAGTCACAGCTATGAAAGAATTGCGACAGGTCAGGTAGCTAAGTGACTCTGTTACGGAACCAAGATGGCGAGTCATTGTTTTACAACTTGAGGGTTCACAAATAAGTGTCACCAATAGAGACAAATAGTTTTCTTAAGTGGTTGGTCACTGTTTCCCCATATAAGGTGTAGTTTTTTATTCAGAATATACTGTCCACTGGGATACATGCAGGAATGATACATATATAATCTGTCTTTGGTTAATTTATTACAAGAATAAGAGGTTAAAGAAGATTATTCGAAAGAAAAGTTTGAAATGTTTAATCACAAATAGAACTGAATACCAAAACTGCAACAGTTGTAGGGAGCAAATAGACTCGATTACGTCCCTGATGTTCGCAACTAACTAACTTTGATATGGTTAATGCTCCAACAAAGTAGGATTTATACAAATGTGGCATATTTAAAGTTCAATTTCAAGACTAATTTTCATTTCTACTTCTTTACCTATAAGGTAAACTTTTATTTTTTAACAGTGTGATAAATATATACCCAACAGGTGTCTTTTGAATCTTGCACCTCTGGTTCTCAGACAAAGGACGGTGTAGAAGAGACGACTGAAGCAGATGATGATGACTATGATGATGATGATATTATAAAGGCACTGAGATCTGCAGAAGAGCGACGTCGCTCTTGTATTGATCATCACTGGGCTGTACCTAGCAGCGAACGAGATCGCTCCTTGGAAAAAGATGAACTTGAAGCAGATGGAGAAAGAAATGACACAGCAGTAAGTGCTCCATGTGATGGCCTGCTAGAGAAACACAGCTGCCATGATTCTGGCATAGATATCCGAGAAGTAGGAGCACTTGGAGATCAGGCACAACCACCTGGAACTCATTCAGTCCAGGAACAGCAGGAAGATGAGGAGGAGGAGGAAATACCTATTGTATTACCTAGTAAGAAGGTAACTATTTGGTTTTGCTTCACTCGCTGTAAGAAGGCAACATTCAACATGATATGGATATAATAATCTATTCAAGCCAGAAGAACTTCTACAGAATTAACCTGTTCGTTTTCTTGTAATATCTTCAGAGTGCCACAGCCTGTTGAGAGGCTACAACAGTCACATTGACATTATTTACTGTTCTGACATTTTCCACATAGTGTACTTACATTTCAACAAACAGTTTATTTCTGTGTGTGCTATTCCTCTCACAGTGCCTCAAAGGACGGGAAAATGCTGCCCTTCTCATTTTCTAACCATTGTGTTACTGTTCATTTTTCTGCATTTCAACTGAAGGAGTCAATTTTGAGCAACAACTTAACAGTGTGTTCACTCTTCCTGATTATTCAGTATAATTGGATATTGTTTGAAATCCATGCACGCAATAATAGTTTATATTGTACCTTCGGATATAAGACAAGCCAATTTTAACTGTCAGAATTAAACACCCAACAAGATTTTGAAAACGTTTTTGACCAAATAACACTCTGCATGTGCCAGTTCAAGCTTGTTGCTCCTTTCCTTCAAAATTTGACATAGCCTCTTTTGTATGTAATATAGTTCCCCCATTAGTATTTTAATCCTAAAGCATTTGCAAACATTACCACCCACCCCCATCCCTTAGGGTTACACTTTCTCTGTTACACCTTCAATGCTACTAATGTATTGAGTTATAGTAAACACACATTA
Source organism: Schistocerca gregaria (assembly GCF_023897955.1). Taxonomy (NCBI): domain Eukaryota; kingdom Metazoa; phylum Arthropoda; class Insecta; order Orthoptera; family Acrididae; genus Schistocerca; species Schistocerca gregaria. The sequence goes on from NC_064921.1 coordinate 493,585,543, forward strand.
TTACACATTCTCTATTTGCAACAGGATAGGATTACTAATGGCTACCAGTGTAAAGGTATTTCCCATACTCACTCCTGATTTCTTCATCTGTTCAAATTTAATCTAACACCATTATCTCTGATTGACCATGTTTAGGGGGTATCTAGTTGACGCAGTGGTACTACATTCTACTTCACTTCTCATGCAAGTTACCTGAAATCTGCTTAGTTTGTTGACTATAATGTGTAGTAGTAGTAGTAGTAGTAGTAGTAGTAGTAGTAGTAGTAGAGGACAGATATTATGTTGCTACTAAATAATCTTCTGTGAGATAAGTTTTTCACCTATCTTAATGTACCATGTGTGTGATGCCACACATTTCTTTGGTTGCCTCCATCTTGCTCTTGTCATCCTGCCACATAACTATTTACTTAAACTGAGGACAGTAGTTGACGTCTCTCAGTGGATTTACACAAAAAAGTTGCCTCTTGTGCAAGTGTGAATTTTGTTGTTGAAGAACACAAAACCAAATGGTGTAATCATTGTGCTTAACTTGGCAAAGTATTTCATAGGAGGAGAAGTTCTCAGTTCTTTATCTCTCAACCAGAAGACAACAGCTGACAGAAAATACTACACTTCCTAAGTAGCATCCCTTTTGTTTAGTAGTGGTGGTCTTGATTCATTGCAGTTACTCACACAGGTCAATCTTTTGCAATTCTTTTCACATGCATAAAATTGCACCCTACATCCATTTGAACCATTTGAATCTGCTTGCTGTTCACAAGCATTAGCCTCCCTCGAGAGTTTCTACTCTTCAGTTCTCTCCACTACCAAATCAACAATTCCTTCTTTTACTAAAGTTAGGCCATGAAGATTATTTCTTCCCTATTCGGGAGGACGACGGTTCAATCCCACATCTGGTCATCCTGATTTAGGTTTTCCGTGATTTCCTTAAATCTCTCCAGGCAAATGCCTGGATGGTCCCTTTGAAAGGGCACGGCCGAATTCCTTCCCAATTCTTCCCTAATCCGATGAGACAGATGACCTCACTGTTTGGTCTCTTCCCCCAAACAACCCAACCCAATCCACCCTTCCCCATTCAATTCGGTCTCTGCTTGTTAGTTACTCAGTATACCCATCCAGTCTTCAGAATTATTCTGTAGTGCCACATTTAAAAAGGTACTCACTTCCTGTCTCCGCTGTTAAGGCTACACATCATATGCAACTGAATTCTTGTTAAGGTCTTAGGGTTTCTGTAGAGTAAGTAACAAAGTGAGGACAATTGAATTCATAACCACCTTACTCCTTGTTTACATTAGTCAAATTTCAGAGTGAAAGTTAAGTAGGGAACACCAATGGCAATGTCATTTCCAGTACTTGGCTATAAGCTTTCCATTAACTCTCATTTTCCATTACTGTACACCCTTGCTAATACTGCTGTGCTTTTAAGTATTAGCTCGATTGTTAGATCAATACAGCTAACTCTTTGTGAAAGAAGCTAAACTATATAATAGCTTGGAAGGTAGGAGACAAGGTACTGGTGGAAGGCTCTGCATTCAGGTCATGCACCAGTTGGGACTGACCAGTTGCCATTTCATCATCTGGCAGTGACATCATTCGGTGTGGCATGGAGGCACACACCTCTCGCTCAGCCATTGACGGTTTTCCTTACCTTGGAGCCGCCACTCTGAGTACCTCTTTTAGTTGGTCTCATGGGGCTGAGTGCACCCCAGACCACTCCTCCACCAAAGAAAAATCCCTGGCATTACCAGGAATCAAACCTGTGTCCTCTGCTTATGCTGTGGAGGAGGACAGTCATTTGAGTACTCCTTCATAAAGACTGAAAGCCAGTGACATAGAGTATGTACCTCTAATGTAGCACTCTCATTTACAAGATATGTTGTACACAGGTTGTTCAGCTCTTCACTGGCACAGTATCCATATGAGTGGTTTCCTTCAACTAGAATTTTTGTATAACACACAGATGGAAATAATATTCAGCATTTTATGTTGCTGTGGCACTCTTTTGTATGCATTCACAAAGTTTTCTGTCAGTTCCGCTCCTATAAATTCTCCATTGCACCCCCACCCCCAGGCCCCCCAGTTTCCTTTTATTTTTAGTTAATGAATTTTTATTCTTTTTATTCTTTGTATTATTAGTGATAAGTTTATGATTTTTAATAATTTATTGTAATATATTTAAATTTACCTGGCTTGCTTAAACAACTTGGCACCCTTTGGAATGGAAGTATGAAGCCCCACAGTCTCTACAAGAGTATAGTGTTTGTGTATTGCTATATAGGCCACATAACGTAGAAACACGGCCGTGAAAATGAACATGCAAAAGGAATGCTGAAAAAATAGTCACTCGATTGAAGCGATACTATGTTCAGCAGCAAGAAATGCCTCCAACTCCGATCAAGTCAGATTGGAAAGTTTATTGGAAGCAGTCCATTCAGATATCAGGATTGAATTATGGCAGTGATGTAAGTAGTTCTGACTTCCATAGAGAAGTGTGTGGACTCCTTTGGCAAACTGCAATACATAAAACAAAGTAACTTGAAACTGAAACTTTGCTGCTGATTGCTGTGGAGCAAAATATGTTTCCTAATGACACCTGAACATTACGAGAACACAATGTGAAGTGCAAAAGCATACTGTGCCTTGTAACTGTTTGAAAGATTTGCATGGACCTAACAGATTTCTAGTGACATTACTTAGGCATGTAGTTTTTCCACAGTGGTGGTGGCTTGAACTACATGTTATCTTACATATCTGGCAATATTGGACTGTCACCTGCACCACACAGCCTTGCAAGTAATTTGGAACTGACTCTTTACATTTGGATGTAGCAGTGCTTCCAATTATAAATTGAAAGCTTTTAGCTCACTCATGTCTCAGCTGAGCTGTGAATATGTATGATGCTGACATCACTACTGTTACAGAGCAGGAATTTCCAATGGGTGTCCGGCCATTACTGAAATTTCTTTAATTCATTATTATTATTATTATTATTATTGTTGTTGTTCTTTTAATATTACATTGTAAATTTTATTCTTTCATTTTTCGGTGTGTGATTTTGATTTTCTCTTATTCATTCTGTGTTGTCTTGAGTGCCTCATACCCATTAGTTTTATTCTGAACTATCATTTTTCTCATCTGACAGTCTGTATGTTGTACTATGTTGGGTGGTTACAATTATATAGTTAGTGTTTGAATATTTATTTGCTTGCTTGCTTGCTTGCTTGTTTGTTTTCTTTATAAAACATACTCCCTTGCTAACACATGAGGTGACTGAAAAATTGACCTAAATGTGGATGGTTGTGCAATCATTTGCGTTCATGGTTTTTAGATGCGCATTTCAAGAGGACAATTCAAAAGGAGGAGTCCAAAATGTATTAGTGTCTAATGTGATCAGAAGTACTGAGGTATGAAAATTAATAAAATATCATATATGAAGTCTGTAAAAATAAACAGCTTATTTTAAATAAAATTTCTGGCCGCAGTTAGTGAGCAAGTTAGGTGATGTACACGGAGCTAGTATGTATAATGAATGTGATGGATAGTCAAGGTTCTATTTCAACATTACAGGTATTTCACACACATTGTCAAAGACCATTCAACTACTATGGGCCATATAAACTGACACTTCTTAACACTTGTTGCCTATGTTAGATGGAATGTTCTGTCGATTGAAAAATGAGTGTCTGTTCTGTTTTGTCTTACTTGATAGGATATCATCTGTTGAATTATTGGGTGCCATGATTGATACATAGAGGCATTTGATTGCTACATTTGTTAGTGTTGGAACATGGGAAATGTTTTTGCTTTTTAATTTTTATTAGAATCCTCATATTGGTTACAGTGTAGCAGAATATGAATATAAATAAGCACTTCAATAGGAGCTAATAGAATGCTGACACACGACTTGCAATCTGATAAAATTAAGTGAAATCTCAGTAGTAAGGATCGCGGAGTTCTGGAATGTGTACATTTGTCTGCCATGCAGTGATTGAACTGTGAAGTCCGTATTCGGTGTATGATACTGTTGTAAGCAATATTGGAAGATTTGTTGATTGAGCTAGTGTCAGCCAGGTACTACCTCCAAGCACTGCTTGTACATCACAGGTAAAGTTCAGATGGAGTCCACGAAAAACATTTGGCCCTCCAGTCAATTGCTGTTTATTAAACTGCCCAGCCAAGTCGATATCAGTCGCCTTCAAACTGCGATACATTGGTACACTGCGCCGCCAGCGATGATGGTAACCACGTCGCAAAGGCATTGCTGTGGCACCTGTGATCAAAGATGATAATATTGTTGTTTTATGCGGGTCCTGGTCAGGAGAATATTTCTTGGGAATTATTTATCAAGTATTAACATAATGGACCAATGAACAGACCTGAGGATTGCTGGACCAAGGCTACATTTCATTTAATACTGTAACCATTTACTTTTATTCACACAAAGCAGGGAAATATAATCTTCTTGTATGCTAGCTTATCACCGGTTTCCTCAGTTGCAATAATTAGCGTGCCTAAGCGCTGCAATGTTTTTGCTTTCTTGTGGTCCATTGTTTACTTCCATTACTTCATAGTTGGCTGCATCACTGTGTATTTCTTGTAAACTGTGTTCAGTGCTGCTAAGACTACTGCAGCAGTTTCGGTGTGACTCGATACAACAGTTGTAGTTACCAAGCACTTCCCATGTAGATTTGGGTAAAGGATAGTGCAATGGAGAGATTCATAAATTGTTTTGTTGTTTCACCTTTCTTTATATTGTAGCTAAATGTTACTCCACTAAAATTCAGCATGATAATAAAACAGACATAATTCATTTGGAATTTTCATATGATACCTAATTAGGTGTTGAAAATAAAGACTTAGTATTGCTTGTCTTGTGCATGAAAATGGTGTATTCTGACTATCCACCAATGAGTTGGAAAATATTTCTTGCTCTTCATTCCTAATACGTCTCATGTAATAAGTCATACTATGTGGTCTGTTAGTTTGCATGCAGAATTTGATATCTCATTGACCAGACAGGACAAAGTGTAGCTTGCCTGTGATTTGCTGTGTGAAAGGATAGATGATTTTTCACAATAATCCACTAAAAGTGCACAAATTGAAATCAACATCGATGGATTGACGAATAACAATTGAATCAACATTCTTCTTCCTCACAGACATTACGTACAAGCTGCATCATCAAACTCATGGGTACATATTGATCATTTGCAGAATGAGAAAACAATCACCCATTAGTTTTAGTAGTATTATTGCCTTACATTAATGGCCTTCCTGACAATGGTGACAAAAGTTGTAATAACTTAGATGCATGCCTCTACCCCTATTGTATTTTTCCAAATTATACTTTAAATGGGACTGAGAGGCATTTTTATGACTACTCACGTTACAGAGTCCAATAATCAAGATTGCTACGACACGACAGTATGGTGCCACTAAAATTGAAGGTAATTTGTTAGGCTCCTGGTGTTCAAAATATTTCCATTGCTAGGATTTGGCCACCATGATTTGGGAGATGGAGACATAAAATTGCTGATTCCCAGACTTCGCACTAGTGTTCTGGGTTAAATCCATTCTCCATATAGGTTCATAGAGTGAAGGCGTGTGATATCTTTGATGGCAATTCTTACATCAGATGGAGACATTATGCTCAGTGCCCTGTGTTGCTTTTCAAAAGTGAGAGGCAAAATAGCAAACAAGGTTTCACCCTCTCCCTTGCAGTGTTGTTATCACCACAGACAAAAACAATAATACTATAGTGTACATGCATTCATCAGTCACCTATTCACCTACACGAAACCACCACAGTTGAGACATGTGACGTGCAAGTGATGAAACTGCTGTCATCTAGAAAAACAGAGTTTCTTTCTTTCTTTCTTTCTTTCTTTCTTTCCTTCCTTCCATATCTTCTTCTTCTTCTTCTTCTTCTTCTTCTTCTTGTTCTTCTGATTTCCATTTTCATATTTCTTAAATGTATTTATGTAACGTATTCATTTGCAGGTGTTTTCCGATGCAGACATAATTCTTGCACCAAAGACTGAATGGGTACCACCTCGAACTGTGTCAGGTCCAACTCATGTTCACACGTCCCAAGACTCTCCTCCTGTTAATGAATCTGGTAGGAAGAAAACTTCATCAGTGTCCTTCAGTCTTGATTCAAATCAAGAGGGGGATTCAGGCAGTGATAAAGGTGAAGAAGGTGGTCAAAAAAGTGATGATCCAGAGAAACAAGAGAGCAGAAAGAATAAGGTATGTAGTTCATCAGTGTTAAACAAAATATATCTATAAACAAAATCTTTATTCATCTATATGCTACTGAGGACTTTGTGGATGAAACTGTACTTCAAAATTTTTTAGTTTTGATCTGTCATTGGTCTGGTGCTTGGTTTTTTCAACCTTACCTTCCTATTACTTCTTTGCACCTCCTGTAGATCTCTTAACAAGTGTTCTGAAATACAAGCCTACACTTGTTTCTCCATACTCTTTCTACATCTGTATCTGCACTTATGTTCCTGCACTGAAAAGCATGGCAGAAGGTCCTTGCCATTGTACCACGTATTAGGTTTATTCTCATTCTGTTGGCTAATGGAGTGTTGAAATAATCACTGCTTAAATCTATTTCTTACCTCTCTCAATGTGTTTCTGTCCCACTTCTATACTACTAATAACATAGTCTACATTGTTTTCCATACTAAGCAAACCACTGTGAAGAGCATGGCAGAGGGTACAATCTGATGTAACAGTTATTACTGCCTTTTCCTGTTCCATTCACGTATAGTGTGAGGTAAGGGTGATGATTTGAACATCTGTCTGCAAGCTGTAATTAGTCTAACTTTGTCGTCACTCTCTCTATAGGAACAATACATAAGGGATTTAAATATATTCCTAGATTCATCACTTAAATTTAGTGATAGAAACTTCCTAACCAGGATTTTGTAGGTGTCTTTCTTCAAGTGTCTGCCAGTTAAGATTGTTCAACAGATCTATGAGAATTCATGTTACCCTACTTTGTTCTTGTTAATTCCCATGTTAGTCCTATAATGTACGGGTCCTGCTCATTGAGCAGTATTCTAGGATTGATAGCAAGGGTGTATTGTGTGTAATCTTCTTTGTAGGCTGATTACATTTCCCTAGTAATCACCTGCATTACCTAGGACTCAGCCTGTGTGATCATTCCATTTCATATCCTTACAAATTGTTATGCACAGGTATTTGTATGAGTTGACAGACTCCAACTGAGACTCGGCGATATTATAGCCATAGGGTACTACATTTTTTTCATTTTGTGATCTGCCAAATTTGACATTCTGAACATTTAAAACATGTTGACATTTTTCACACAATTTTGAAATCTTATTGAGATTTTTGTGAATATTTGTGCAACATCTTTCAGACAGTGTCTCATACTAAATAAATGCATTATCTGTGGAAAGTTTAATGTCACTCTTAATATTGTCCACAAGGTTGTTGATATACAGTGTGACTAGCAATAGTTCCAACACATTTCCCTGGGGCTCGCCCAAAGTTAGTTGTACATCTGACAATGAATCTCTGTTCGAGATATCATGCTGTGTCTTCCCTATCAAAAAACCCTCAAACCAGTCACAAATTATACTTGATACCACCATATGATGTGCTTTTGATAAGAAGTGTAGATGTGGTACAGGAATACTGCATCTTGTCTGACTGGCTTGACCCTTGGCTTTCAGTATGTCATGTGAGAAAAGTGTGAACTGGGTTTCACATGGTCAGTGATTCTTGTAATACGTGCTAGTTAGTGTGGAGGTGGTCATTCACTTTTAGGTACTTAATTACACTTGAGCTCATAATATGTTCCAAAACTCTTCAAGAAATGGATGTCAAAGACATTGGACCATAGTTTTGTGGTTCATTTCTTGTTATCCTTACTCGCTGTCCTTGTTCTGAAAGTGTACTTTCCTCCAACTGCTGGCCACTGATCCCTGTTAGAGATATCTATAATACATTATAAATAGAAGGGGCCAACTTGGATGCAATTTCAGTACAAAATCTGACAGGGGTCCCATTGGACCCTGAAGCTGTGTTCAGTTTTAATGATTGCAGCTGTTTCTCAGCATCACTGACACTAATGGCTGTTTCACTCATCTTCTCAGTGGTACGAGTATTAAATTAGGGCAACATTCAAGGATTTTCTTCTCCAAAGCAAGGTATGTGCAGTATGCCATGAAAATTTTATCATCTGTTACTCATAGGTTTACTTGCATTACTCATTACACTATCCTACAAGTTACAAATTAATTCGAAGGTTTCTATTTCAAATTATCTTTACTCAGATACATACAGATGTATCATACATGTAATAAGGATAACACTGTCCACTTTTATTACTAGTTTTATTCTTATGTAGGTTACATGAACTTAACTAATTTGAATTGATTTAGTCTAATGTAGTTAATACATGAACTATATAGGAAAAGATAGATTGCTAGTTAATGTAAGGAAGACATGTTAAGCAGACATCCCTTTCACACCAAAAGATCCCTCCCATACCACCTGGCCACTGTATCTGCAGTGACAAGAACTCCCTGCTCAGTAACTGTGTGTGTCAATTGTCATGACTGCCACTCCCCTTGCTCACCAGATTGCCCAGCTTACAAGGGAGTAAAGAAGGTCCAAGAGTACAAGTCCCTGGATCGCCTGTCTCATGCTGAGGCTTGCCAAAAATATGAGACACTCCATCCTGTGTCACTTTCTTCAACTTTTGCCTTTCTTACATCCTTTCCCCCTCGTACCTCTTCCTTACCCCATCCCTATCCTCCTCTCCTGCCCCCTCCCCAGCAGTTCTCACGACTTCCACACTGGGAGCCACTCCTCTCCCTGGCTGAAGAAGTGCCTCCTTCTTAGACACCTGCTGGTGATCGGTCTCTCGCCCCGGAACCCCTCTCCCTGCTGTCTCTCAGGCTGGAAGCTCACTACCACAGTCAGGCCACAAGATCATCTGTGCGCCTTAAGGTTGCCCGGTCTCTTTTGGTTCTGGATCTTGCAGATGCCTTTACTCCCTCTGTGCCCTGCCCTCCTTCACCTCCAAAAGAGGGGGAGAAGAAGAAGAAGAAACGTAAGTTCCAAGACGAGGGCCACCCCCTCCCCACAGCAACACCCCCTACACACCCCTCTGCCACCCTCCCTGCCCCCACACTGTTTAATTTATTGATGTCACTCTATCCTTGTTCCTTGTCGGTAATGACCACTCACCAAGTGACTTGACAATCAATCACCCAGTGGAATTGCAATGGATACTATTATCATCTAGCGGAAATACAACGTCTTGCTTCCTCCTATTCTGCATTCTGTCCTGCTCTCCAAGAAATGCACTTTTGTGATGACCACTCTCTAACATTTGGTGGTTACCAGGCATTTTGTCGGAACCGCGCTGGCCCCAGGGTAGCTACTGGCTGGGTCTGCACTTCGGTTCACTCTGATGTCAGTAGTGACTGGATGCCCCTTCATACCAAATTAGAAGCAACAGTGGTAAGAGTGCGAATGACTCTGGCAATCACCCCTCTCCAGATAGGCCACTTCCTTATGTATAACTGTCTACCTTAATACAGCAACTTGCACCCCTGTTTTTCCTCCTTGGGAACTTCAAGCCTATCAACCACTGTGGGAGAGTGCCACTTCAGCAGTTAGGGGTTTCCTAATTGACCAACTTATTACAGGCTTAGATTGTCTCCCCTCAATGCACATTTGACTACCCACTTACTGCTGTTGATATTGAGATCTCCTCCCATGCTCTCATGGCTTCCCTACGTCGGTCATCCCATGATGATATTTGTGACAGTGACCACTTTCCAGTGATTCTATTGTTCTCCTGCTGCCGCCAGACAGACAAGCCCTCCCGTTGGGCATTCTGCAGGGCCAGTGGGCCTTTACGTCTCCCGTGCATTTCGAGACCTCCCTTTCAAATTCTATTGATGTGGTTGTGCTACTATTCTTCATGCTGCTGGCACTGCTGTCCCCTATCCGCAGGCCCCACCCCCTCGTCAACCGGTACCATGGTAGACCAAGGATGTATCAGTCTCCGTCCCTGACTGCCGACAGGTGCTTCAGCAGTTTAAATGACACCTTTCATGGACCAACCACCTCACTTTGAAGCATCTCCGTGCTAAGGCTCAATACCTTACTAAGCAGTGTAAAAAGGAGTGCTGGGAGCACTAGATTTCCTCCCTGGGGACATATGCCTCTTCATCGCGGGTTTGGTCCAAGCTCCGTAACCATCTGTGAACTGACCAGTGTCTTAACCTCAAAGGTGCTCTGTGTACTGATCCACTGGTCCATGCAGAAAACATTGTGACACAATTTCTGATGGCATTGGTGTCCTCTTCTTGTTCCGCTACCTTTTCTGCAGCAGAAATGCTGAGTTGAACAAATCCCTCTGTGTTTCAACCTACACCTTGCTGAACCCTATTCACCCTTAATTGAATGGGAGTTCTTGCAGGCACGTACCTCTTCTCGTGATAAGGCCCCAAGCCCCTGTTCCATCCACAACCAGATGGTCGGACACATTGACATTACCCAGAGACATCATCTCCTCAGGGTCTTCAACCGTGTTTGGCTCACAGGTACTTTCCCCTCACAATTGTGAGACAGTATAGTTATCTCTGTTCTTAAAACCAGGAAGAACCCAACGTTTCTCAACAGCTACCACACGATTACCCTAACGAATGTACTTCGTAAACTACTTGCAAGGATGGTTAGCTTCAGATTACGTTGAGTACTCAAATCTCTGGGCCTTTTCTCCCTGTATCAGTGTGGCATCCAGAAAGGACAATCTCCAACTGACCATTTACTCAGGTTTGAAACAGCTATCCACAGGCTTTTACTAACTGCCAACACCTTGTTGCGGTCTTCTTTCTTACCTACATAAGGCGTACGACACAGCTTGGCAGCATTACAATTTAGTTACCCTCCATGACTGGGCTTTCGTGGCCCCCTTTCAGTTCTTATCCGAGTTGTTATCTCCCCAGCTCTTCCGGGTTCAAGTTGGCACTTCACTCGATGCTCCTTTGATTCAGGAGAACAGTATCCCACAGAGTTCCGTGGTAAGTGTCACACTCTTCGTCATAGACATCAGTGGGATTGTGATCTCTGTTGGACCTGTTGTTAACCCGGCATTGCACATCGACGATTTTTGCATCTGGTTCAGCTCCCACTCGGTAGCATCTGCTGAGCGGCAGCTCCACGGTGCCATCCTACAGTCCTCTGCGTAGGCCCTCTCCCATGGCTTCCAGTTTTCTCCCTCAAAAAATGCTGGTTATGCATTTTTGTCATCAACCAACAATACACCCCAGTCCAGAACTTTATTTAGGTGACCAGCGCCTCAATCTTGCAGCAAAGTTGCATTTCTTGGGCCTTATTTGTGATAAAAAGCTTACGTGGCTGCCCCATGTTCACACCTAAAGACTACATGCATGAGGAAGTGTAATGCTCTCCGCCTCCTGGCGCAGATGTGTTGGGATGCAGACCATGCAGCTCTTCTCCATCTTTACAAATATCTGGTCCTGTCCAAACTAGATTACAGTCGTCAGGTTTATGGCTCAGTGGTTCCTTCCTTTCTGCAACCACTTGACTGTTTTCAGCATTGTGGGGTGTGTCTGGCTATTGGTGCCTTTAGCACTAGTCCCGTTGAGTCTCCTTGCAGAGGCGGGGAATCCCCCCTTTACCAATACGATGGAACCAACTCCTGATTTCCTACGCAACCGCCATTCACCAATTCCCTGACCTGTTTGCAAATGAGGGATGCCTCCCTCCTGATCTTTTGTGGGATTAATGGTTGGATTGCGTCTCACTTTCGCAGTCGGGATCTCTCTCTCCCCTCAGTGGAATGTGCCACATGTTCTTCTCCATTGTTCCTATGGTTTTCTGGCATCTTATATGTGCCATGTTAAGGAACTTCCAGGTGCCACTGTCTTCTATGCTGATGGTTCTAAGATGATTAGCATGCCACATGCTCAGTTGTCTTCTTCTGGGTTCTAAGTCATGTGGGTATCCTAGGAAATGAACTGGCTGATCATTTAGCTAGATAAGCAGAACTTACCCTTCATTCCCTTTCATGACCCCAGCTGTGGATATGTGGATCTATGTCAAATCTCACTTTGCCCAAAAGTGGAATGACATATGGAGTCCATTGTCCTATGCCGTTCTTGTATTGGTCATACTGGGCTCACTCAATGTTTCCTCTTCTGTAACAAACCATCCCCACAATGTGGATGTGGAGCCAGACTGACGGTATCCTACATCTTGGTGGAATTCCCTTCCTTTTGGCTCTTCGTCCAAAGTATCATCTTCCAGATTCCTCAAGTTCAATATTGGCGGACGATTCACAGATGGTTGAGCTGGTCCTTAGTTTCCTCTGTGAAAGTGGTTTTTATTTTCAGTTATAATGTTTTGCTTTACTCCTGGAGCAGGGATAGGGTGGTTGTGGTTGGGGTCTCTCTTCCAGTTTCCTCAGTCTGGGACCCACAGCCACTCCCCCTTGCAGAGACTGCTCTTTTATCCCTCTGTTTTCCCCATTTTTAGATTTGGACTACCCTTTTATACCGTCTTCTGTGTGTGTTTTAACTTCCACATTATATAGTTTGAATCCTCTTCACTTTTAGCAGACCCTCTCTCTTCCATGTGTAACTTTGGAGTCGCGGGACTCACGACCTTGCTGTTTAGACCCATACACCACTCAATCAATCAATCAATCAATCAAGAACCAGCCACAAAGGAGTGCCCCTTACTCACCCGGTACCAACCCAAACTGAAATAACTGAACCACATCCTTTGCCAGGGCTTATATTGTCTATCATCATTACCTGGAATGAGGGACAGCCTCTATAAGACATGTCCCACCGCTCCCAAAGTGGTGATCCATTGCCCACCCAACCTTCACAACATCCTAGTCTGTCCCTATCCAAACCTCTTGCTGTAAGAATCGTATCCCTGTGAAAAGCCCTTGTGTACCACCTGACCAATCCACCCACCCAGCACTTCCTGTTCGTCCTGTCGCAGGTTTATACTACCCCATCAGGGGCCCGGCCACCTGTGAAAGCAGCCCTGTCGTTTACCAGTTCTGCTGTAATTATTCCACAGCTTTTTATATTGGTATAATTACCAACCAACTGTCCACAATGATGAATCGTCAGTGCCAGACTGTGGCCGAGGGCAAAGTAGAGCACACTGTGGCACAACATGCAACTGAACATAACATGCTTGATTTCCATGGCTGCTTCCCTGCCCAAGCCATCTGCATACGCCCCTCTACCACCAGTTTTTCTGAACTGTGCAGAAGAGAGTTATCCTTACAACACATTCTCCGTTCCCATAACTATGCCGGCTTCAACTTGCAGTAACACACTGTCCCCACACGCTTCACCCAACAGTTTCCACCCGGTCTGTACCATCATCCCTTCCCCATTCCTGTCTCCCACACTCTTTGTTTGCTACCCTCTGCCAACGTACTCGCACGTCTTTCCGTGCTCCCCCCCCCCCCCCCCCCCTCCTCAGATCCCTGCCCCACAACCTCCAGATGCTGCGCGTGTTGGCATTCTAGTCCGCGCACACTCCGCCAGACAGCATTCCTTCCTCCCCCACCCTGTATACTACTATCCATGTCCCCTCTCCCATCCGTGCCCCCTCCAAGTAGCTCCTTCCATCCCACGTGATAGATGCATTCTATCCCGAGGCAGAAGAGTGGCAATCATGTGTGCTCAAGATGTGCTCCCTTGTGGGTATGAATGGCTTCTGTTTCTCTTTCGCTGATGAAGGTTATGATTGAAAGCTTTGTGTAAGTGTCTTTTAATTGTGCCCGTCTGCGTCTTGATATTCCTACCTGGAGTTTTCCTTGTTAATATCTGATTATTTGTGTAACTAACTAGAAATTGTCGTGTTTTATACGGTATTGTAAATGACATGCTTGCTGTATCCATGGGCCTGAATGCATGTGAATAAAACTAGTAAGTGTAGCTGATGGTGTTATTCTTTCTACACTTACCATTCCGTAACAGCTGTTGTCCCAATATCCTCCAGAAGATGGCTATATGGAGAAATACAGATGTATTTTTCAATAGCTTATAAATTCTACCCGTGAGAGAAAGCAATGTTGGAAACTATATGTACTTGTGACATTTTTTGATTCTGCTCTCTTTTTAGCTAAATGAGTTCAGGTAGTGATAACAAGATTTTTCCATATTTTTATTGTTTTTCATAGTACTTATCCTTTATAGTTTTGCACTGTTCTGACACCGGCTCCTTTCTCCCTTTTTATACGTCAACTTTTTCACATCTTTCTCAACCTCTCCAGATTTTTGTTTGTTGCTGTTGTTGTATACATCACATGTCATTTCACTTGTTCACTGTATCTGTGATGTATAGATTGAAGTTAATACCTGCATTTCATCTAATTAGCCATTACTTTTGCTTGAATTAAAATGTTAGTGTTACATAGTGATTTGAGTCCTCAGATTTGAGCAGTAATACAGCCTTAATATACCTCTTTTACCTTTTATTTGATTTTTTTTTTTTTTTCAAAGATGCAGTAATTAGTTTCACAGTTCAAAGAATTACTAATATTTACATAACATATAGATGCTGAAAAGGCTGTCATACCCACTTTCATGGATGGAAGGAATAACTGGTGAAAAAGATGACAAAGATCCTCTGGTGGGACTACCAACGCCTTCCGCTGTAGATGCGCAGCAGCACTCATCAATGTTTTCCAAAGTGTTTTCAAGGTAATGATTAAGAATACTTAAATTAATGATTGATAATTTGGCATTTATGGTACTGATAGTCTTATTTCAAATTATTGCATGTATTTCTAGTCTCTGATCTGTTAACGTTTAACAATATGACAGTTTTCTGCCTTTTAAAAGTAGTGTTAGATCTATTTTATTATTTTGAATCATATCCATAAAGAACAAATGTTTTGAGCTTCAAAAATTATCAGTATCAGCAACTCAATTTAAAATGATTTCTCCTTACAGTGATATTTGTGTTCAGAACCTAATCGACTTATGTCTGATGGTGATGTGATTAAACAAATAGTTCAGTGCTGAGCTTCACTCTCAGAGAAATTAAGTTTCCGTGTTACAAATACACTCTTGCCTTCCTAATCATTTATTATTGTTTGCGTAGCCAGGAGCTTTAATATGTAGTTAGACATGGTATTTTCACTATCTAGTGTGTGTACTGTGTAATCTTTCCACTAGATTGTATACTTGAAAACACATCATATTGTGAATTGACCATACGTACAATTAACTAATATACACTCATTCCTTAAAGCCAACTGTGCGAACAAGCCAAATATAATAAATTTAGAAGAACATGCTGTGTATAAAAAAGCAAAGGATGGAAAAAGTGACAGGAGTGTTGGTTTGACAGCTGAAAACAAATGTATGTGGAGACCTGCACTTAAAAATATACTGTGCTGTTACTTGAGGGTGTAATTTTCTCGTGTTGCAAATGTACACCCATCAGCAACTCAATTATAAACACCTGCTTTGTGGTGTGTAGTATGCCCCATAGAACCTGATGCCTGGAGTGACATTTTGCAGCATGGAGCCCTCAAGCCCACTAAAGCATTGGGAAGACATCTTGTTTCTCAGACGATTGTGAAATTATATAAAAAAAAAAAAAACACGCACACGCATTTGGTAGCTCTTGGGATATTTTCCAAGTATTTTTGTATAAGGGGAATGTGATCTCCAGTGGCTCATTACAAAGTAATTATACTGAAAATACCTTAGCAACATTGCACAACTCTACAGTATGTGCTTTGCATCTTGGTTGGAAAGAAACGTGTTCCATTCACTCATAGTTCTTGCTGTTGACAAAAGTAACACCAATTTTACTAGTATCTTGAAGCTTTAATTCAGTGCAGCTTGGTTCTACTTTGCATTTGTTTTCCTGGCGGTGTCAATTGTATGTTAACATTGCTGTGCAGCAATATGGGTAGGTTTCAGAGTTGACCAATATGCACCTCACAAATAAGTTTACAAACTGGGAGTGTGTCAGACTGACGCTATGCTGAGCTGTTCCTGCAGTGATGGGAACAATGTCACAACATTTGTTTTATCTGAAGGTTGTTATGTTACTCTGTGTTGTTTGTATGTTTTGGTAATTGTGTAAAACAGATATTTTTTCACTATTATGAAAGTGTTTTTAAGAAACAAAGGTAAGGGGGAAATGATCAAAAAAGAAACAGAATGGTTGGTCAGTGCTGAACTTCACTCCCTAGAAATCCAGTACTACTGAGGTGTGTGTGTGTGTGTGTGTGTGTGTGTGTGTGTGTGTGTGTGTGTGTGAGAGAGAGAGAGAGAGAGAGAGAGAGAGAGAGAGAGAGAGAGAGAGATCACTCTAATTCCAGAATGAGGAGGGTAGGGGAAAGAAAAGATGAAAGTGGGAACATGGTCAGAGGAAACTGACGATTGTATACTGGTAAACACTGTGGCAGCCGATTCCACAGAAACCATAATTGAAATGGAATAATAGGGTTAAAACCTGAAAAGGACAGAGACTGGGAGGGAAGGAGGGGGTGACAAAGAACGGGCAGGTGAACGTATATAAGAAAGGAATAAACAAAGGGAAAGTGTATTTAAATCAATAATATATGAAATAGTAATAAAAGTAGTGGCGGTATTGCATGTTAATACATTTTAGTCCAGGAGATTATCCTGTTATGAGAATAAGTCGGAGAGCAGGTTACTAATCAGGATTTAAGGAAGCCTAGTATTAGGTGGGAGGATCAAAATTGCCCATGTGGTGATGCAGGCAGTTGGGTCCATAGAGCCCTCGTGTAGAATATGCTTAGCAGTTGGATATTACATGTCCCCCCCCCCCCCCCCCCCCTTCAAGTTACCAGCTTTTTTTGTCTATCCAGTGCACTCTCCTAGTTTCTTGATGGTCAGTTCAATACAAAAAATCCATGCAGTTAAATGGTAATTTGTAAACAACCCAATGAGCTTGGCGGCACACTGTAGTCATATGTAGATACTGGAAGTGGGAATGTCTGGAGATAATAGGAGGAGGATCACCATAGGAATTGGACAATACTGCTCCAGGTAAAGTTACATCTTTGCTCTTTTGGTTGTGGGTTAGGACTGGATTGTGAAGTGGTTTCTTCAGTTGAGTTTAAGGATGAGTGATTAGGGCAGTGTGACAGAATTTCATTGTGGATCTGAAGGTTAGGCATTTTGAAAGAATGAAAACCCTGGATCAGAGATAGATTTGGACTAAAAGCTCTGGACGGGATTTGGGCCGATACAGTGAGCTGCTGGAACTTGAATATTGCTATGTTTGGTCTCAGATTGGATATTTGCTGGAAGTGGGAGGTTAAGCTGGAAGGCAAGGTTAGGTTAAGCTTCTTGGTTAGTAGGAGCAGGTTTGTTAAGAGCGAAGTCCTGGTTGGTGTTTGTGAGAGACGGGAAGAAGGGCGCCACTCTTGAAGTATTTGAGCAACAGGGTGGATAACATAAAGATGTGGTGTGATGCATTCTGTTGAAGGTTACGGCTGGCATAAAGGAGAATTCCAGTGAGTGTGAGAGCAAATAGAGGGGAGTGAGAAGTGGAGGGTTTTAAATAGAGAGCAGCTGTTGGGAGTAGTCATTTACAGAGGCGATGAATAGTTAGATCAAGGATGGGGGGGGGGGGGGGTCTGTGTTAAGAACTGACAAGTTCAGAATTCAATGAGACATTGGTGGAAACATGAACTACAACCAGAGATTGCAACTTCTAAGGTGAGATCTTCAGCAATACTGAAGATTAAGCAGGTCTGAAAGAAAAGTATGTAGGGCTATTGTTCAGCTACTGTAGGAGCATGGTTGCTAAAGGGGGATGAGACCAATGCAAAACATGGAGATAACTTACACAGATGAAGGTACACACATCCTTGCTCATTCTCCTGTGTCTGTCAGTCTGAGCACCCCTCCCTTCTCTCTCTCTCTCTCTCTCTCTCTCTCTCTCTCTCTCTCTCTCTCTCTCTGTGTGTGTGTGTCTGTGTGTGTGTGTGTGTGTGTGTGTGTGTGTGTGTAAAAATGTGATTGCTTTTTGTGCCATTTTTTTAAAGACAAAAGGCTAAAGTCCCAAATCAAGATTTTGCTGATATTGAAGGGCTTCAGTACATAAAAATGAAAGAAATGATTATACCTAAAGAAAATGATGCAAATAAAATTTATAAAATGTAATTTAGTAAATTTTATGGTCTAAAAACAATGGAACAGTGATATTTTCAGAATAGGCTGTCAGCTTTAATTTCTGTAAATATTGAGGTTGTACATATGTAAATTACCAGTGGAATTATGTCACTGATTCACCACCCAGCTCCCCCATCAACCTGGTGGATTTTGGGCTGTTCAAGACCCCCAGCGAGGAGAGTAGCAAATCCCCTGGTCCTGGCCCTCCCCCTCCAACCCCAGCCCTGCCAGACACCGTGGGGTAAGCGACAAGCAAGATCACCACTGATGCACGTTTGTCCACATCTGTCCAAGGCATGTTTACCCTGCAGTGCTGTCACACAACTCCTTGTATTTGATTGATTTTTGTGTAATATGACACCTGCACTGTATATGAGAGCTGCTGTTTGTAGATATTTGACTTCCTAGTACATTTGAAGAAGGTATACTAAAATGATGATTAATGTACTTTCAAGCACTAGCAAAGCACATTTTCTTCCATTCAACCTGTGGTGCAATCTTAATTTGATAATATTCTACTTAAAAACAGTTATTGTGTGTATTCCAGTTATCTCTTGGTATTTAGATTGATTTAAATGATATGAATAAATTTTAAAATTTTCTTTTTGTCATATATGCATAATTATTATTTTGAAATCAGTTGCATTCTCTCTTTTCTGTTCTAGTAACGTAACTTAATCATTCATATATACACTACTGGCC
Organism: Schistocerca gregaria; assembly: GCF_023897955.1. Taxonomy (NCBI): domain Eukaryota; kingdom Metazoa; phylum Arthropoda; class Insecta; order Orthoptera; family Acrididae; genus Schistocerca; species Schistocerca gregaria. The sequence goes on from NC_064921.1 coordinate 493,604,460, forward strand.
ACTAAAATTACTACACCAAAAAGAAATGCAGATGATAAACGGGTATTCACTGGACAAATATATTATACTAGAACTGACATGTGATTACATTTTCACGCAATTTGTGTGCATAGATGCTGAGAAATCAGTACCCAGAACAACCACGCCTGGCCGTAATAACAGCCTTGATATGCCTGGGCATTGAGTCAAAGAGAGCTTGGATGGCGTGTACTGGTACAGCTGCCCATGCAGCTTCAACATGATACCACAGTTCATCAAGAGTACTGACTGGCGTATTGTGACGAGCCAGTTTCTCGGCCACTATTGACCAGACGTTTTCAATTGGTGAGAATCTGGAGAATGTGCTGGCCAGGGCAACAGTTGAACATTTTCTGTATCCAGAAAGGCACATACAGGATCTGCAACATGCGGTCGTGAATTATCCTGCTGAAATGTAGGGATCCCAGGGATCTAATGAAGGCTAGAGCCACTGGTTGTAACACATCTGAAATGTAACGTCCACTGTTCAAAGTGCCGTCAGTGCGAACAAGAGGTGACAGAGACCTGTAACCAATGGCACCCCATACCATCACGCCGGGTGATACGCCAGTACGGCGATGATGAATACAAACTTCCAATGTGCGTTTACTGCCATGGTGCCAAACACTGATGTGACCATCATGATGCTGTAAACAGAACCTGGATTCATCTGAAAAAATGACGTTTTGACATTCATGCACCCAGGCTCATCATTGAGTACACCATCGCAGGCGCTTCTGCCTGTGACGCAGTGTCAAGGGTAACCACAGCCATGGTCTGTGAGCTGATAGTCCATGCTGATGCAACCAACGTCGAACTGTTCGTGCAGAGGGTTGCTGTCTTGCAAACGTCCCCATCTGTTGACTCAGGGATCGAGACGTGGCTGCACGATCCGTTACAGCCAGGCGGATAAGATGCCTGTCATCTCGACTGCTAGTGATACGAGGCCATTGGGATCCAGCACGGCATTCCGTATTACCCTCCTGGACCCATTGATTCCATATTCTGCCAACAGTCATTGGATATCGACCAACTCGAGTAGCAATTTGGCGATACAATAAACCGCAATCGCGATAGGCTACAATCTAACCTTTATCAAAGTCGGAAACATGGTGGTACGCATTTCTCCTCCTTACGCGAGGCATCACAACGTTTCACCAGGCAACGCCGGTCAACTGCTGTTTGTGTATGAGAAATTAGTTTGAAACTTTCCTCATGTAAGCACGTTGTAGGTGTCGCCACCGGCGCCAACATTGTGTGAATGCTCTGAAAGGCTGATCATTTGCATATCACAGCATCTTCTTCCTTTCAGTCAAATTTCGCATCTGTAGCATGTTATCTTCGTGGTGTAGCATTTTTAATGGCCAGTAGTGTAGACGGGTGCTTAGATGTGGTAACATCTGCAATCTACTTTACCTAAATTTTGCTGTGCATTAATTTAAATTTCTGAAATAAATGAGTATTATCTAGAACATTTGTGAAAACCAGACTGCAGTTGCAAGTGACAAAACCATTGAAAGGGAGACAACAGTTAAGAGGAATGAGACAAGGTAATGGCCAGTTTCCCTTACTACCCTCTCTGTACATAGGGCCAACAGTATAAAGGAAACAGAGAAGAAACTTGGGAAAGGAATTAAAGTTCAGTGAGAAGAACGTTAAAAAAAATTAAAGACTTTAGTTTGCCAATGTCATTGATATTCTTTCAGATACAGCAAAGGGATTGGAAGATTAACTGAATGGAATGTCTTGAAAAGAGGTTCTTCTGTTAACATCAACAAAAGTAGAGCAAGGGTTTGGAGTTACGTTGGATCAAATCAGGTGTTCCTAAGAGATTTAGCTTAGAAAATGAGACTCCGATAGTAGTAGATAAGTGCTGCTATTAAGGCAGCAAAATGGCTGATAGCAGAGAAGTAAAGAACGCAGTCTCATAATAGTAAGTAAAGATTTCCTAAAAAGGGAAATGTTAACATATAAGATAAATATAACTATTAAGAAGAAGACTATAGCTATTATGAAATTGTTAATGGAAGTAATTAGTCTAGTGTGAAATGTGCGTAGTAAACTGTACAGGCAAAAGGAAAATGGAAGTTTTTAAAATGTGATGCAGCACAAGAATGTTAAAAAATTTTTTTGCTCAATCTGCTCATCTGATCAAGAGGTAATCAATTGAAAGTGGAAGAAAAAAGCCTTTTGGTACACTTCAACTTACCAGGGGAATAGGTTGATAAGACATGTCCAGAGGCCTCAATGAGTAGTTAATGTGGTAAATGAGTAGGGTAAAAACTGTTGAGAGACCAATTCTGGAACACAGTAAGCAGGTTCAAATGGGTGTACAATCCATTTTGTATGCAGAAACGAAAAGATTTGCATGGAACAAACTAGCACACACAATGGCACAAAACCAATGTGGATTGAAGAAGAAGAAGGAAAAAACTAATGACGACAACAAGTGTTTCCAGTACATATCTTCAAACATTGGTGGATTTTCATTAACCAGTGTGATCAGTTTTGTGACAAGAACTCTGGTAATTACAGGACTATTTTCAGAAAGTTGCTTTAAATACATTCAGCTGTAAAATACATACACCACTACATATTTCAAGAAATTATTACTTGTGAATTTCAGTGGGTCTAAAAAATTATATGATGGACATTGTGAATATGCGCGCACTATTTTACCTTTGTAAATGGAATCGCACCCAATAGCAGGGTATTGAGCTGTGTATGTTTAATTCTCGAGGAAATGACTACAAAATTTCCTTTGCTGTACTTTATTGTTGTGTAATTATTGTTATTCTTCAGCTTAATCTGTTCACAGAATTTATTGGCCTGCTGGTAATCATTAAATACAAGTGATAATCCATAGGTGGCTATTCAAGTAATAAATCATGGTTATTGGAGCTGTTAGGCAGTACTGTTACATCATTTATTTACTGAATTGAAATTTATGGCAAACCACAAGTCTTAACTCTTGCTAGTAATGAGCTTCTGTTTTATGTTGTATTATTCTTTCTTAAAATACAGAAAGAGCTAATGAGCAGTTTTGTTACTGAGTTCACCATAGCTCTTGTAATCCTTGAAGACACTAATTACTGTGATTTGGTGAAACTTTCAATTTTCGTGACATTGAAATACATAATTAAATTTTTTTAAGAAACATTTCTCTGAAACATAGTAATATACCTCTCAGGCGTTAGCAGTGTAGATGAGCAGTTGATCTGATGGTTCAATTAATGACTGTCAGACTGCTGAACAAACATTCTAGTTTCTTACGTGATCTCAAAGGATACATTGGGCCTCTCTTGTGGTGTTTGCCACTGTAGTTTTTGTAATGGTATCAAACTGACCAAACAATTGGGTGACAAAGCACACTGTTCTTCATTTCTTTTGTAGATATGTTACATTTCCTAACGAGTCTTCCTGTGAATCTGTCTTGCATCTTCTATTCTACTATTTGTTTTAAATGTCATTCCAACATGAGATCACATTGGATAGTTACTCCTAGATATTGTATAGTAGATATTCTTTCCAGGAATTTTTCATCTGAAAGTACAGTTGCGGTGTACCTGGCTCTCCTTTTGCGTGCCTGAAAGTAAGTTATTGTAACAAGGAATCCATATTTCAGGCTAACCTACACATAAGTCTACTATAGCAATTGTATTTTTGTGTTGAGATTCATTGGCTTTGTGAACTTGCAAAAATTGTTACATTCCAACCTAATCTTGGCCTTGGGCTTCACTACAAGTCACACTTTTAGCACATGTAGTTCTTTGCACCCTCCATATCAAAATTAATTTCCTTCTTTGGCTGAAAGAAATGATTAGAGTTAGTGACTCTCATTGGCTACTGAAAAACTAACTCAGATTCATGGTGTCCACTTCCCGTCATTTGCCATATTCAGCACCAAAGCAAGAGCCAGATACATCAGAATTGCTAGTAGCCAGATTTTGTTTCTTCTGTATGTGCAGTATATGAAACTGAAATAATAAAAAAGTAGGTGCCCCCAGCAACTATGAGGCGTGTTGAAAGTATATGTACTACGGCTATAACTGCCTGTTTTTGGTTGTTGGGCATCGGCAGCACAGTGGTAGTGAGGATGCTCTGACTGCAGTGAGCATCACTCACAGTGTAGTGTTTCATTGCGTGAAAGGTGTTGGTAAGAAATCACTCAAAGTGCAAGCCATGTGCCTGTGTGTTCCATTTCCTATTTGTGGAAGGAATAACACCTACCAAAATTTTTTCACGAATGAAAATGGCTTACAGCAAAAATCTGATGAACAGAAAGTGTAGGGAGTTAAGTGGTGACAGAACATCTGTCTCGCGTGTGTAGCAAAAGACCTTCCATTTTTTACTATAGAATTGCAAAAAATTGAGGAAACCGTTCGTGAAGACTGCCAATTGACAGTGGATGAAATTTCTGCAGTGTTCTCACAACTCTCTGGAACACTTCATGCAATACACTCACAGAAACACTGGGATACCAAACACTGTGTCAAAGGTGGGTCCCAAAACAACTGACAGAGCAGCACAAGAAAAATCAGGTCAGTAGCGTTTCTTGAGTGACTTGAATGGAAAGTGAGGATTTTTGGAGAATTACTGTGACTGGAGATAAAGCATGGGCGGTTCATTACACATCTGAGACAAAAAGACAGTAGTCAGAGTGTCAATTCCCCATCTGCCAATAAATTGGAAACCACAATTTCCTGCCAAAAAAGTGGCCTGGTTGTTTTTGGACTGAAAAAGCACCGTTTTGGTTGAATCTCTGTCATAAACGCATGTTAAATTGTTATCTGCCTTCTTTCCCTTTACACTTATGCTTTCTGTTGTAAATAAGACAGTAGGCATCTACATCTACATCTACATCTACATCCTTACTCCGCAAGCCACCTGACAGTGTGTGGCGGAGGGTACCCTGAGTACCTCTATCGGTTCTCCCTTCTATTCCAGTCTCGTATTGTACGCGGAAAGAAGGATTGTCGGTATGCTTCTATGTGGGCTCTAATCTCTCTGATTTTCTCCTCATGGTCTCTTCACGAGATATACGTAGGAGGGAGCAATATACTGCTTGACTCTTCGGTGAAAGTATGTTCTCGAAACTTTAACAAAAGCTCGTACCGAGCTACTGAGCGTCTCTCCTGCAGAGTCTTCCACTGGAGTGTATCTATCATCTCCGTAACGCTTTCCCGATTACTAAATGATCCTGTAACGAAGCGCGCTGCTCTCCATTGGATCCTCTCTATCCCTTCTATCAACCCTATCTGGTACGGATCCCACACTGCTGAGCAGTATTCAAGCAGTGGGCGAACAAGCGTACTGTAACCTACTTCCTTTGTTGTCGGATTGCATTTCCTTAGAATTTTTCAAATGAATCCCAGTCTGGCATCTGCTTTACCGACAATCAACTTTATATGATCATTCCATTTTAAATCACTCCTAATGCGTACTCCCAGATAATTTATGGAATTAACTGCTTCCAGTTGCTGATCTGCTATTTTGTAGCTAAATGATAAGGGACCTATCTTTCTATGTATTCGCATCACATTACACTTGTCTACATTGAGATTCAATTTCCATTCCGTGCACCATGCGTCAATTCGCTGCAGATCCTCCTGCATTTCAGTACAATTTTCCATTGTTGCAACCTCTCGATATACCACAGCATCATCTGCAAAAAGCCTCAATGAACTTCCGACGTCATCCACCAGGTCATTTATGTATATTGTGAATAGCAACGATCCTATGACACTCCCCTGCGGCACACCTGAAATCACTCTTACTTCGGAAGACTTCTCTCCATTGAGAATGACATGCTGCGTTCTGTTATCTAGGAACTCCTTAATCCAATCACACAATTGGTCTGATAGTCCGTATGGTCTTACTTATTTCATTAAACGACTGTGGGGAACTGTGTCAAACGCCTTGCAGAAGTCGAGAAACACGGCATCTACCTGTGAACCCGTGTCTATGGCACTCTGAGTCTCGTGGACGAATAGCGCGAGCTGGGTTTCACACGACCGTCTTTTTCGAAACCCATGCTGATTCCTACAGAGTAGATTTCTAGCCTCCAGAAAAGTCATAGTACTCGAACATAATACGTGTTCCAAAATTCTACAACTGATTGACATTAGAGATATAGGTCTATAGTTCTGCACATCTGTTCGACGTCCCTTCTTGAAAATGGGAATGACCTGTGCCCTTTCCCAATCCTTTGACGAGATCCAAACCACTAACATTCTCCACATCAACTGTTTATACTATGCACTGTAAAAGGCTGAAGTATTTATGACTCTGGTGTCCTGGTCACAATGATTAATTGACAGTCTTCAAAACTTTGGCTTCCTGCAATGTCATGTGAAGCTTATCTAATGTAAGCCAATCACTGTCATTATTATAACAGTGAATGACGCCGAATCACATCTTGTGCAGAAGCATCTACTAGTGTTTGGTTGGTATTATGTATGAAACGTGTCAATTTCTTTAGCATCTTTGTGTTTGTGTGTAGTTTGTCGTCATGTAGTATGTCTGTGGCACTCTGAGTCTCGTGGACGAATAGCGCGAGCTGGGTTTCACACGACCGTCTTTTTCGAAACCCATGCTGATTCCTACAGAGTAGATTTCTAGCCTCCAGAAAAGTCATAGTACTCGAACATAATACGTGTTCCAAAATTCTACAACTGATTGACATTAGAGATATAGGTCTATAGTTCTGCACATCTGTTCGACGTCCCTTCTTGAAAATGGGGATGACCTGTGCCCTTTCCCAATCCTTTGACGAGATCCAAACCACTAACATTCTCCACATCAACTGTTTATACTATGCACTGTAAAAGGCTGAAGTATTTATGACTCTGGTGTCCTGGTCACAATGATTAATTGACAGTCTTCAAAACTTTGGCTTCCTGCAATGTCATGTGAAGCTTATCTAATGTAAGCCAATCACTGTCATTATTATAACAGTGAATGACGCCGAATCACATCTTGTGCAGAAGCATCTACTAGTGTTTGGTTGGTATTATGTATGAAACGTGTCAATTTCTTTAGCATCTTTGTGTTTGTGTGTAGTTTGTCGTCATGTAGTATGTCTGTGAATGACGCCGAATCACGTCTTGTGCAGAAGCATCTACTAGTGTTTGGTTGGTATTGTGTATGAAACATGTGAATTTCTTTAGCATCTTTGTGTTTGTGTGTAGTTTGTCATCATGTAGTACGTCTGTGTGTTTTTCTTTTTTGTGTGGTTCTCTTGTTATCATGTGTGACGAAATATGAAATAAAAGGACCAGATCCAGGATTCAGGATCCAAACACATCAAGAGCAGATGTGCCAACTTTCAAAAGTGAAAAATCAGGCGAATTTTAGAGGTGTACTAGTGTGATCCCTGATGATTAAAGTTGCAATAATTCAATAACTGCAACAATTCAATTACATTTGCTTTATTGTTTACATGTAAATATTAAATAATGGACATACCTGAGCCTTCGGACTGTATAATTTATCATTCAACATGCTGAACAATATGAATGATGAGCTCTGCAGGTTTCTTTGGATTCACACACATTCAAATGAAGCACTCGAGAGAGAATTACATCTCGAAATTACGATCCGAAGAAACAAATTAATGAATATTAGATTTCTGTTTTGACATTAGCACAGTTTTTGCATGAATAAATCACTGTTAAATGATCACACGTTTTCATTTCATAATGCAACCCATATTTGCATGGCATCTTATACATCTTATATCCATAAGACATCTATCCCAAATTTAAATCAATTTTATACAGGATGTACATGTTAGGCTTAGCAAATAATCTGAATAGTTTGTCTGATTACGGTAGTTACTTATTCAGCACACACGTAGCTGACTTAGCCTTCTTCAAAAACTCTGAACTAAATTTCTGCTCAAAGCACTTGCCTTTTTGAACTGATTTTAAAATCAAAAATTTCTCCAAAGACGTTTCTGAAAGTGTGGACCTGAACTGAGTTTTGGTCTTTGTGACTGTTCTAAAAATTCTCTCACATTTCACATTAGTATGTGGAATTGACAAAATAGCCAGCATCACCTTTGTGAGTTTATCATATTGAAGAACCCCATCAGCCGATTTCTTCTGACCTACCAACACCCACTGAACATCAATTCTCTCTGCTGCCAAGTTGATTTCTTCCAGCTGAAAGTTACAGAACTGAGAGTGACGAATATCTTCTGTATCTAAGTGTTCAATTTTTCTATTCAGAATATTAGGAAATCTGTTTATGAAAAATCTAAGGTTGGAAATTGATGCTTTGCCAATTATAGAAATATTTGAACTTCTACATGCATTCATGGTTGAATGGTCTCATGAATTATGACACACTTGTTTTTTACATGCGAGTGTAGATTTATGATGTACTATCACACTTCAAACAAGTGAAAGACAAATAACACATATGCAGCTAAGTGGTACTTGTTCTTAAAGGATTGCTTTGTGTACAAAGTGCTTTACTGTCTACCATAGCAGCAGCTATAGTTCCTTTCCTGGGAAAAATATAGTTTTTGTTCAAAAACTTTGTGCCCTTCCCTATCCAAAATATTTTCACATCCTCTTTTCTCCATAGTCAAGTATTTATTTGTCAGTCTATGAAGAACACCATTCTAATACTGCTTTGCTGTTTGCGTATCTGTGTAAGGATGATGATATTCTCTTTTCCTTTGTTCCTTGAAACAAATTTCAGCAGCTCTTGTGCACAAACACCACTCCTCCTCCTCCTCCACCACCACTATTATCATTAATAATAATCACAATTAGTTGGGATGGTTGCTTACTGCATTGTCCATACTGCACATGGAGTCCCCTTGAACAAAGTTCATCAATTTGCTAAACACTAACACTACACGCTTCATTGTTAACGTTTATTTTTTCCCACATTGTATTATCTCTGTCAGAGCCGTTTGACCAGTTCCAGTTATCACAAAAAATTCCTTTACAGATGGATTATTCTATCATCCCCTTGATGAGGTTGATATTAACAACAGTAGTAGTTACTGGTGGAAATTGACATGTAACTGAGTCATATGGGTACAGAGAGGGTGGTGGTGTTGCAAAAAATCTGTCTACTTGTAATTACATGAGCATTGATAGGGAGCAGAGTGGAATGGATTTTTACACAATACAGGGTAGTCCTGGGTCTCCCAACAGTTCACGTAGCTGTTACTTACATGCGAATCTTGCACTGAAATTCGTCGAGAGATGGGCGTGTTGAAAGTTAATAGGAGACAGACGATTTTTCGGGATGGGATGTTCTGTATAAAGATCAGCCTGCGAACATAACATGATTCTGGAATTACATAATGGCTGAAAAGAATTGATATGTCAGATTTTGCTAATTTGGTTGAGCTATATGCTAAGACAGTAAGTTGGTTTACAAAACATGTGGTGGGTTAACAAAATGTATACGTTGAGGGCAAACATTTTGTATGCTTGCTTGGGAATAACCCATTTATGAGTACAGCTGTCATCTTTAAATTTTTGATGAATTATGCAATTTCTTAATTAACAGCTTAATTACTTAGTGCAGCATGTCATTCAGTTCATAAAAATTGGGGCAGCAGAAGTTCAGTAGTAAAAGCTGGAATCTAACAAGTACATAAGCTAAATCTGCCATGGAAAATTCAGGTGTTTCCCAACTTCAACATTAATTAGTTGGTGAGTTATATAGCTTCAGGAAGATCAAAATATGTTGCAGTAAAGTCCGAATCCCATTCTTATTAATGAGAGGCATAAAGACATTAAAAACAACAAATTAGCTCATTCGAAATCAGCTGCTGCATACTGTTAAGTAGTAACTTCAGTTCCCAGTATCTTTTCATTGACCTGGTTTCCACTAAAACTTGATACACCAACAGTATCAGTAATTGAAAGTAATAGTTGGAACAATAAATACACTCCTGGAAATTGAAATAAGAACACCGTGAATTCATTGTCCCAGGAAGGGGAAACTTTATTGACACATTCCTGGGGTCAGATACATCACATGATCACACTGACAGAACCACAGGCACATAGACACAGGCAACAGAGCATGCACAATGTCGACACTAGTACAGTGTATATCCACCTTATGCAGCAATGCAGGCTGCTATTTTCCCATGGAGACGGTCGTAGAGATGCTGGATGTAGTCCTGTGGAACGGCTTGCCATGCTATTTCCACCTGGCGCCTCAGTTGGACCAGCATTTGTGCTGGACATGCAGACCGCGTGAGACGACGCTTCATCCAGTCCCAAACATGCTCAATGAGGGACAGATCCGGAGATCTTGCTTTTCAGGGTAGTTGACTTACACCTTCTAGAGCACGTTGGGTGGGACGGGATACATGCGGACGTGCATTGTCCTGTTGGAACAGCAAGTTCCCTTGCCGATCTAGGAATGGTAGAACGATGGGTTCGATGACGGTTTGGATGTACGGTGCACTATTCAGTGTCCCCTCGACGATCACCAGAGGTGTCCGGCCAGTGTAGGAGATCGCTCCCCACACCATGATGCCGGGTGTTGGCCCTGTGTGCCTCGGTCGTATGCAGTCCTGATTGTGGCGCTCACCTGCATGGCGCCAAACACGCATACGACCATCATTGGCACCAAGGCAGAAGCGACTCTCATCGCTGAAGACGACACGTCTCCATTCGTCCCTCCATTCACGCCTGTCGCGACACAACTGGAGGCGGGCTGCACGATGTTGGGGGCGTGAGCGGAAGACGGCCTAACGGTGTGCGGGACCGTAGCCCAGCTTCATGGAGACGGTTGCGAATGGTCCTCGCCTATACCCCAGGAGCAACAGTGTCCCTAATTTGCTGGGAAGTGGTGGTGCAGTCCCTTACGGCACTGTGTAGGATCCTACGGTCTTGGCGTGCATCCGCGCGTCGCTGCGGTCCGGTCCCAGGTCGACGGGCACGTGCACCTTCCGCCGACCACTGGCGACAACATCGATGTACTGTGGAGACCTCACGCCCCACGTGTTGAGCAATTCGGCAGTACGTCCACCCGTCCTCCCGCATGCCCACTATACGCCCTCGCTCAAAGTCCGTCAACTGCACATACGGTTCACGTCCACGCTGTCGCGGCATGCTACCAGTGTTAAAGACTGCGATGGAGCTCTGTAAGCCAAGGCAAACTGGCTGACACTGACGGCGGCGGTGCACAAATGCTGCGCAGCTAGCGCCATTCGACGGCCAACACCGCGGTTCCTGGTGTGTCCACTGTGCCGTGCGTGTGATCATTGCTTGTACAGCCCTCTCGCAGTGTCCGGAGCAAGTATGGTGGGTCTGACACACCGGTGTCAATGTGTTCTTTTTTCCATTTCCAGGAGTGTATAAGTATGGCAAGGCTAGTTAATGTTTTGATAGATTCAGGTCTATACTACATATGTGTTACTTATATACCGTGACTTAAAGTGATAAATGGGCAAAGAAAAAATAATCATTATTAGCAGGAGAGCAATCATAGCAGGTGGAGCAGTTCCAACTTTCTATGTTATATGCTTTTGCAGATAACATGATTGTTTTTAATGACCACTAAAAAAATTTGCAATTAATTTAAGAGTATAACTAGAAAATTTGACATAATGCACGAATGTTTGTAGTGTTGCGAATGTTGTGTACTGCACTCCTATGTAGCTGCAAGCTCAAAGATTCATTGTTAATATAAAACAATCTGTAAAAAAATGTTTCCTGTAAGGTTGTCACAAATTTGTGTTAAAGCCCAACAAGGCGTCTTGTAGAATATTGCCAGTAAGCTTTGATGTTTTGTACCCAGACCTGTGTTCTTGAAAACAGTGTTGTTCTGATTAGCACTCCTGCACAAGAGCAAAGCTATAATCGCATGTATATTCTGTGTGAAAAGCATTTGGTTTCCCAAATCCAAATTTTTTTTATAACTAGTCATGTAATGTCTTTGTGTGATACAACAGTAGTGTATTAGTGAAATAGATATATGAAATAATTTATATGAGAATAAGTACTGTTCTGCAGAATGGTATTTGTGTGAAATGTGTCTGATAGGGTTGTTTTTAATACTGACTAAATAAAGCCCAACTTACCAGATATTTTCAGCACAGATACTTCGCTCTCTTTACCAAATGATGATCAATGAAAAGTAAGTATGCTTTGTGAATACCTTCAAAACTTTGTGACATATAATGAGAGAGGAATAGGAGAATTAACACACTAACAAGAAGTGCAACTGATGTGTTTAACTTTTTATTCCATTAAGTCTTTTGTAAATGAGAATCAGAGAAGTGATTTATTCAACATAAATCAAATTACATTGGTTGAATAAAATTTGTAAATTCAGCAAGCTGAACTGAAAAGCTGCAGGAAAGTACAAATCTGTCTTCAGATCAATTCCATAGTTCTCACATTTTGCATCACTTTGAGTTTCAAGTTCAATGAGATGAGAGTATCAAGAAGTAAAATAATGTACTGGGAGCAATCCTGAACATTGGAAGTTAGAAACCTTTTTTTGTTTCAACCTTTTTTTGTTTCAACCTTTTTTGTTTCAACCTTTTTTGTTTCAACCTTTTTTGTTTCAACCTTTTTTGTTTCAACCTTTTTTGTTTCAACCTTTTTTGTTTCAACCTTTTTTGTTTCAACCTTTTTTGTTTCAACCTTTTTTGTTTCAACCTTTTTGTTTCAACCTTTTTTGTTTCAACCTTTTTTGTTTCAACCTTTTTTGTTTCAACCTTTTTTGTTTCAACCTTTTTTGTTTCAACCTTTTTTGTTTCAACCTTTTTTGTTTCAACCTTTTTTGTTTCAACCTTTTTTGTTTCAACCTTAACACGCGATCTAGTGTTTGTTTCAACCTTTTTTGTTTCAACCTTTTTTGTTTCAACCTTTTTTGTTTCAACCTTTTTTGTTTCAACCTTTTTTGTTTCAACCTTTTTTGTTTCAACCTTTTTTGTTTCAACCTTTTTTGTTTCAACCTTTTTTGTTTCAACCTTTTTTGTTTCAACCTTTTTTGTTTCAACCTTTTTTGTTTCAACCTTTTTTGTTTCAACCTTTTTTGTTTCAACCTTTTTTGTTTCAACCTTTTTTGTTTCAACCTTTTTTGTTTCAACCTTTTTTGTTTCAACCTTTTTTGTTTCAACCTTTTTTGTTTCAACCTTTTTTGTTTCAACCTTTTTTGTTTCAACCTTTTTTGTTTCAACCTTTTTTGTTTCAACCTTTTTTGTTTCAACCTTTTTTGTTTCAAACCTTTTTTGTTTCAACCTTTTTTGTTTCAACCTTTTTTGTTTCAACCTTTTTTGTTTCAACCTTTTTTGTTTCAACCTTTTTTGTTTCAACCTTTTTTGTTTCAACCTTTTTTGTTTCAACCTTTTTTGTTTCAACCTTTTTTGTTTCAACCTTTTTTGTTTCAACCTTTTTTGTTTCAACCTTTTTTGTTTCAACCTTTTTTGTTTCAACCTTTTTTGTTTCAACCTTTTTTGTTTCAACCTTTTTTGTTTCAACCTTTTTTGTTTCAACCTTTTTTATTTCAACCTTTTTTATTTCAACCTTTTATAAGAAAGCAAGGCTCCATACCACAGGAACAGCAGTCCAACTACGTATTTCTTTGTATGAAAAGGAAAATTCAGTTGAAGAAAGCAGTGAATTATGAGACAGTATTGGCCATCACTCTGCTTCAGGAGGCGAAATGTATGATACAACTGGTAGACAAATAGACGCATGCATAAAAGGGACACGCTACATTGCTATCGGAACTAATAGTTCCTTTGTTTTGGAGAAAACGGGGACAATTAGGTGACAGTTGGGTCTTTCTCAATCTGTTGTCTTAGTGTACTGGCCTTCATTTCTAACTTTTTCATCTGTCTCGCGTGTGT